>NC_138033.1:47235723-47518801 GCF_964106645.2 Podarcis pityusensis | reverse complement strand
AACTGTGAGGGGGAAGCAGCAGCTCCCAGGATTCTTTAAAGTCATGTGCTTTAATGTATGGTTTGGATCTGCCAGGGGGCTGGGGTGTGTGGCGATGAGCTGTCTATCTGCTACTGATTCCAATTCATTCAGAAGGCACAGGCCAATCAGGGTTGAGCCCCTATGCTAGTTAGCTGGCCTGTGCTCACTAGGAGGGGAGATGTGACAGGAAGGTTGGTGTGGTGCAAATGCTCCACCAAACTCTAGCTCACATGGCCCTTAAATGTAAAATGTATGATGATCTCCGCCAACCATTTCTAGACCATCTATGTATTCCAACATGGAAACCAGAGACAGAGGTTACACGCTTCTTATTACAGGGGAGAGACCAGGAGCTCACCAAGACAGTAGCTAAGTTCCTCTATTTGATTTTTTGTCGCCGAAGTACACTACAGGATCCTGCCCTTGCTGGAGACCCACAGAGGTGAAATAGATTACTCGCCTCTTCTTCCCTTTGGCAAATGACTGTACTGTTGAAATGGCGACAAGATCTCCCTGGCCTATTTATTCTGAATGTTTGTATGTGATGCCAATAAAGGTTTGATGATGATGATGATGATGATGATGATGATGATGAAATGCTCCACCAAGACACCTGCACCATTCCAACCATCCCACTACCTTTCCCTTCCCCCCACCTCTCCCTGTAAGCAACCAAGAAGGTCCTGTGGTGGCTCTGCACCACCTAGGAGCAACTTCTGAATCTGAGGTGTCAGTTCTCACATATAAAGCCCTAGACAGCTTAAGAGACAGCCATATGACGGAATACCTTTCCCTGCACCAACCTATGCATGATTTGAGATCTGCCAAAGAGGCTCTTTTTGGTAGTAGTACCGTTGCCCTCCAAAGAAGCCTGGGCTCATAATAGGGCCTTCTCAGTGATGGCACCCAGCTGTGGAATTCTCTCCCCCCCCCCCCCGAGGTTAGTTTTTGGCACCAGGTGAAAACAGTCTGACTTCTGAATCTTCAGCATTGGCTTATGTACTGAGCGGGATGACAGATGAAGGGATGTTGCATGCAAAAATGGATTGTGAATCTTAGATGTTTCAAATACTTTGTGGTTGTTTTTGCATAGTTTTATATGTTGTGACTCAGTCTGCGGTTGAATTATGGTAAAATACAGCATATAAATTTTTACAGAAGAATAAATGAAATCAATTCTGAATACCATAAATGCTGGGACAACTCCGATACTCGCTTTTAAGGCAAATGATAGCCGACTCCTTAGTAATTCTTTGAATGCAGGGAGTGGAAAGTAAAATAATATCACCCTTTTAAGGCTCTAAAGGGGAATCAGCACCTCATGCTCAGTCAGTAGGCAAAGCCCGTCTGTTGTAAGAGCACAGCAAGTGACATATAGCGCCTAATAATTTCCATATATGAACATGATTTCGTTCCAAGGCAGGGAAGTGGGGGGCGGGGTTGAGAAGTTACCTTTATTCTGCCCAAATTAATAAAAGAAGAGCTTGGCTTGGTTTTATCCTGCTTCTACCTCTGATCATTTATCATGCAAATGAAAAGCTGTAATGGAAAATGTAAAGAAAACAAATTTTGCAATATATTGAAACCTCTATCCAGTGAGAGATAAGATTGAATATTAGAAGGAAGGGTGCAGAAAATTAGCTGTCTGTACAATAACTGGGAGGGGAAGCTGTTTTATTTAGCCTGGAGGGATTTTGGTTGCAAACCGACTAAATTAAAATCCAGTCTATTAAATCCAGGATCATACTAGAAAATGCCTTCTCTTTGCACTTTTAGATAAATTTTCATTGATCTCATTTTACGCATGATTACATTTTTAATGAGTTGTGCAATATTTCCAAGCTAATTTTAAATCCCTTCTCTCTCTCTCTCTCTCTCTCTCTCTCTCTCTCTCTCTCTCTCTCTCTCTCTCTGTCTTGCACACCCTACCCCACTTCATACTTACTGCCCGCTGGATTAACATTTCTGATAAATTGTTGGACCAGAAAGAAGGCGCATTACCAGGATGAAATAAATTACTTCCAGTTTTGCAGCTACGGAGTGATAATGTGAGAATACAAATGTCCAGCGTCTAATTATGCCATCTTCCAATTCATTTCACAAAACAATCTCCCCCCCCCCTCACATTGTCTATTATAAATAACCCCTGAACAATATGCATAAGTGGGGGGGGGGCGAGGGAGGGACAATTCCTTGCCCCAGGACTGGCCATGCAGAGTCAGTGTTCCCATTTTTTAAGTTCGAATCTATCTATCTAAAGAAAGAAAAATAAAAATGTGGGTAAGGAAGAGCTGAGGTGTGATCACTTTTCCTACGTAAGGCAAAATATCCAGAAAATAAATTAGCTGTCCAGTTTTCAATAACATCTCAAATTACAGGTAAATAAAAAAATAATTCCAATTTTACACTCTCAGGCCACAACCCCAGAAAATAAAGTTGACAAACCATGCTTTAACGTTAGATTGGATCATGTACTGATTTCAGCATCAGATGCCAGGGAATTTAGATGCCAATAATGCCTGAAAGATGGTTTCCCCTGGGCTGCACAATCAGCAAAGGACGGAGTGAGAGTCATCCCATTTCAGGTTCATCACATCATGGACACAAATAATCATGAATACACAATAGAAAGAATGGGGGGGGGGGAGAGAGAGAGAGAGAGACTTGTATGTTATGTTCAGTATTTCCTGGCCAGCTCCTGAGCTGCTATCCTGACCTCTCCCTAGTCATGCTACTTATGCACACTGATGAACACAACTGTGGAAAGCAGGTTCACAACTGCTGGGGCAGCTGCCAACCCTTTATAGGGTTACCTAAGGCAGAAGTGAGGGGTGATCCTACCTGCTGACACTGGAGCTCAACTCTTTTTGGCCATTTGTGCGGACTGAAGCATTGATTCCTTCAGACAGCCTTGCCTTTCAGCAAGGGCATATGCCATACCCAGGGCGGGAGATGGATCCTAAAAAAGAATTATTAGCAACTTCTTTCTGTTCTTTCTTAAGGATCCTCCGCTCCTCCCACAACCCCTGACTTTACACAATAACTACATGCAAAAAATGAGGAAACCCTTCAGCAACCCAACAGTCATTGCTTAAAGCCAAAACAATGTCTAGTGGGGTGAAGAAAAAAGAAAAGGGGGGAATTCTTTCACCTTCATCCTGGAGAGCCCTCAGTGTTAACATTTGCTTAGGGTAGGAGTAGGGAGAGTGCTTTAACAAAAGACAGGCCAAGAAAGAGCACTAACCCAAATGAACACAGGGAGAAATATTTTCAAGTCATTCAGCTGGCATGAAGACTCAAAGGCTGGGCAGGCACAGAGGATATTTTGGTCACAGTGTTGCAAGTGGGCTGTGAGAGTCATCACACAAGGTTGGCACACTTGTTTGCATCCTCTTCAGCCCTCATTACTCAATCAATCAATTTGTCATTTGTACCCTTACAGCAGCTTCAAAACATTAAGAAAATACAAAAATCAAAAGTACATTGTAAAAAACAAAACATTGTGCTAATTAAATGAACAACAGCAATCTAAAATATGGAAGATGGGCAGAGTATCTGGTCCAACCGGGCTTTGTGGGTTTTATAGTGTTTTAAAATCCTACAACGCCTGTTTGACCAGAGATAATAATGAGGCAAATGGCCTGCGCTCTGTGTGAAAAAGATGCCTTTCTGCACCATACTCTTAACCTCTACATCAAAACCACCCAGTGTGCCCTTGGTCGAGCTAACATTTGGACCGGCACCTTTTTCTAGATCACCATCATGAATAACTGGATCCAGAATTTGCCAAGAAGCTGGCCAGGGGCCACAGGACTTCTTTCTCAGAAGCAGGGGCACTTTCCTGGCATGCTCCCCAGCTGAGCAGATTCCTCTGTCAGCTTCATTATAAAGGAATTAAAATGAGTTATTCCTGCACAAAGTGGATTTTGGTGGTTATGTCCTCATTCCAGAGGAATGTTTGCAATCTCCATGCAAAGCCATCTGTGTCATCAGTGGATCAGAGCCTTCGGGGTGTGCTCAGTTGTGTTGGTTTAATAAATCCGTTGCACGCTTTAACCTCAGTGTGATTCGTAAGGCAAGCAGAGTTCAAAAAGAAACAAGAGCAAAAGAACAACTTTGCTTTAACTCCTGTTTCTCCAGATGCTAAAGCAATATTATCTTTTCACTCACCAGAAACTGCCCCAACACGCAGCTGAAAGTCTCCCTGGATGATACCCCTGACTCACTCAAGGCAAGAAGACCCCAAAGGGAGTTTCAGCTCAACCAAGGAAAGTGTAGCAGAGGAACCAAAGCCAGGGACCAGGCAGCAAAGTCACATCTCCTTTTAAAATATTGGATACTGAGTTATACCCAGAGCAGGCCTACTGAAATCTACTGTATTGGCTTACATTATCCATAATAGGTCAGATACCAATTATCATGTACGGGCATAAATGTATCATGTGTAGAAATAAATTAGCATTTCCTTTTGTTCAGAATTTTGAGTTTGGTGCCAAAGTTCTGCTTTGCAACAGCTTCTGACATGGGTAGCTAAACGGGCTATTCAGGAGAAGATTCCTGTTGCAGATGCAAGGCGCTGTTTGGCCAGGAACCAGTTTCTGCAGCAGTCCGGGGAGAAAACAATTCCACTCAGCTTTGCACAGCACCCAGGTGAGCCATGTCTTTGTACAGTATTCCCTCCTCTCCCTCACCCCGAACCACGCAGGTAAGAAAAGAAAGCCACTCCTTTCAGTTTTTACTCAGCACACATTTTGCGTCCAAAATGCAAACACCTAGCGATAATAAACACCTAGCGATAATAAAGCATCTCAGTTAAGTCAAAAAACCTGGAGATTCATATGGTGTCCATATACATTTTGAAAGCAAATGCTCAAAAGACAGAACAGTTGCATGCAGCATGGGGCCACAAGGCCGGCAGCTGAGATGCCAGCTACACTACTAGGCTAGTCGTGCTCCCATTTGCAAGCACGGATGGGCACACTGCCCAAATATCTTTCATTTCCAAGTCACCTAATGGGATGAAATCCAAGTGATGTAACACGCAGCTATCTAGGTGCCTGAGTTGAATGAAAGGTGGCAAGTCTGAGCGTATGTTGGGGTGGGGGCTGTTGGCTGTGGCTGCCTGCTGAACCCACGGAAGTCTGAATGTGCTGAGAGATTCCTAGCACAGAAAGGTGATGGATTTGTCCAAAAGCTTGCTGACAATGTCCACTTCTCTTTAGGTTACTTTGAATTAAATTGGCCCTAGAGGGGATACCGAGGCAGGCTGGGCCCAATGTCACCACTTTGAAGAAGGTGCTGCAGCTTCTCCAGACCAGGCCCCTCTCTTTGGTCTTGCTGTAGCCACCAAGTTTGTGGAGCTGGAAATGGCTGGAAGGGGAGGGTGCAGTGGCATCGCCAGGTGGGCATCCTTATGCCTTGGGCGCAACCACAACTGCTGACCACACCTTTGCACAGCTGCTGCGGCTTTATTAAAATGCAAAATGCAGGCAGAAGCAGAGACACCAATAAATTATTCTGTAAAAAGCACAAAATGCTTTTTTTCCAAACGGCTCCCAAAACACTAATAAGCACGGCTCTCTTATGTGTACTTGACTCTAGTTAACCTTTTTCTGGCGCTTTTTAACATCTCCAAGTCAGGTACTAATATGGAACTAATGTGGGGTTTATGTTCCCTACAGGAATAAGGGAAAGAGTGCTGCGCATTATCGCAAAGCACGCAAGTCCCCGCCAGAAAAATGGCAGGACTTTAGATCAAAGTGCCCATCCTGGAGCACAGGAAAAGAATTTAATCATGACTGTGTCATGAAGGGTGTGTGTGTGCTTCGCTTTTTGACATCAGGCCTGCTTTATGGAATATTAATCCTGAGCGCCGTTACTGGAAACTAGAAAGTCAGCAAGAGCAGAAACAACAGCATGTCCTCCTCACCATGTCTGGCCATCCCAGAACCACTCTGTTGAAGCTGTGAGTGGAAGAAGACCACAGGAACAGAAAGAATATGGCGGACAGTGCCATCCTATACTCTGCAGCAGACTCCACAACCTGATGCCTTCTGGATGCTTTGGAGTACAGTTCCCATCATCCTCAGCATCATAAAGCCATCTTGGACAGAGGATAATGGGAGTTGTAGCCCAATATCTGAAGACTACTCTGCTGAATGTTAAAAATGACTCTGCGGAATGCAATGAACTACATCACTGTAGTTCATAAATGCCAAAAGGGAAGGTGCCACTGCTGAAGATCAGACAACTGTTGATGGGAAAGACCCTCCGGAGAGCTACTGCCAATTAGTGGAGGCCCTAGCACAGTCTTCCAACCAAATGCCCTCCAGACCTCCTGGACTACAACTCTCATCATCCCTGATGACTGGCCATGCTGCCTAAGATTGATGGGAGTTGTTCTTGTTATTAATCCCCCACCCTTCACTCTAAGATCCCAATGTGAATGGCAATATTCAAACACAATAACTGGGAGAGTCACTGGCCTCTGCTAAGAAAACCAGTCCGAGGTAATCAAAGGCAGTTCCCCATGTCTGAAAGAAAAGTTTAAAAGCATTAAAGGGTCACAGAAGCCCCCTCAAGTGTTTTAAGCTTTGGGGCTAATTCGTACACTCCATAACGTATGTCATTCATGGAAGCACAATCCAGTAGGCGCTGTTCATGTGGACCAAAGTTATGTGTGAACCAATCATGGGCAGGCATTGAGTGTTAGCAGGACACCCACCCCCACCTCACAGCAGTATGACCTGGCAAGAGGCCTTTCTTCTTCCACCTTTCTTCCAAACCTCGATTCCTATCCCCTGGGTACTTTCTGTTTCCACCACACAGACCTCACTGGAGAGATTGCCCAGTCAGGCAATCCTGAGCATCCTGAGACAGCAGCAGTTGTGTCCCACCCACAATAATCCCCCTGCCAAGCTGCTGGAGAACAAGGGATTCATTGGACAGCAGCCGGGGTGGGGGGGAAGAACATAAATATATGGGGGGAAGAAGGGAATACATAATGGAGCCTAAACCATATGAGCAAAGCAGCTTCTGTCTGTGTCTCTGTCCTAGGAAGTAGTAGCAGTAGTAGGGAAAAGTGAATGGTAAGGTGGGAATCCCAAAATGTGCCTCAGTCAGGAAACAGTCAGAAAGACGCCCAAGAATTTCCACTGAGAGGCAACTCAAATGAAGGGGTAAAAAAGCAGGAGGCCTTTTATTAAGACCACAAGACTCACCCCCTACTTCCTACATACACTTTAGTCAAATTATACCCACTCAGCCACCCTGCAATTTAAGCACTGAGGCAGCTGAAATCCTGTCATGTATGAGGAGGCAGTGACCAACTGCAAAGTTGTAAGCTATCAACAACAGTATCATTGGATGGAAGAATGTTTTTCACTGCTTTTTGTTTTTTAACTGTAACTGATTTTAGATGTTTCTAATTGTAATCATGTTTAGAATGTTTTAATCTGTTCCAGAATATTTATTTTTGTTTTAAATGGCACATCAGTTTGCTGCCCTGGTCTCCTTTGGGAGGAAGGGCAGGATATAAATTCAGTAAATAAACAAACAGGGCACAGCCGGCTAGGCCCCATGGTATCTGGAGCTGGAAGGAAGGAGATGGTGTCATTTCTATCACTTGAAGCAAGCAGTGTTGGTCTGGGTGTGATTAGCAAAGCGGTGTTTAGGGAAGGAAAGTTTCCAAAATCTCAAAGAAGCCCATTTCTGTTCCATGGTACATGAGTAATATCCTTCAGTGGCCCTGCTGCAGTAGTTTGTGGGCTAAACATCAAAGACCTAATCTCTCAGGCTATTCTCCAAACCCTACTGCAAGGAGAATTGTGGAACAGCACATCCCTGATTTGAAAGGCAAAAGCTTTCTGCACATGCTCATGGATCTTTCTAAAGCTGATGTCTGAAATGGGTTTTCATGCTACAGTGGCAGGTGCAGAAATTCAGGATTTAATACCAAGGCCCAAACTGACTTCAGAGCACTGAAGCCCCAGCAGAGGTGGATTTAGGGGAGCACAACCGCAGGGGACGCCACAACTGTTATTTAGAATGGAGTGTGAAAAGGGTGCTGAGTTTTGGTGCTGTAAAGGGCTCCACTGAACTTTGAGACCCCTTTGTCTGGCATTGGCCCCAGAAATTGCTTGGCTGTATGGAGACATCTAGAAGATGTTATTTCACTCTTCCCTGAGAGGTTTGGCCGATGCTACTATAGGGCCTGCGTTTTCTAGCTTTTGTAATACTGTACCTGTTTATGTACAAGTGCATAGCAGCGAGGCCCAAACCCACAGCATGCCTGCTGCTGGCTGGACACCACACAATAATCAATCCAGATGGGGAGGAGAGGCAGATTCTAGCCTCTGTTGCAGAAGACAAGAGGTCAGCCCCCTCCCCTGACCAAAGAGTCAGAGATCACCCTACATTCACAGGTGAGTCCCAGGGAAATGTGCAGCCATCATGTGCTTGCCGGGTATACAAGTGCATGCTCATAGCCAGTCCCTGGCTCCAATTACACCCTGCTGCTGCTGCTACTGAGAATCTCTCTCTGTTTATTATAAAGATATCTTAAAACAACAAGCGTAATAGGCTGCACATGCTGGCCACGGCTTTGGGGCAGCTGGGAGTATTTCCCAACATTCTCCACCTGGGCGGGGGGCGGTTTTTGCATTTATAGGCACAAGGAGGCTCCCATCGCCACAAAGCTGCAGGAGCCTTTCAGGATGGTAAAGTCATTTACCTGGAGGGGGCAAGGAAGAGGGCAAGACTCCGGAGCTGGCTAGCAATCAAAGGAAAGCCTCTTTTAATATCAGAGCGCCACCAGGGCAATCCCAATGGCTAAGGAAGACTGGGCTTCATGCACACCAGACATCGCACGCCGCCGGATCCCCCATTCAGGCTGCCAGATGTGGAGATTTACTTTTGCATTCTCATTGTTTATGACAGATCAAGTCAAACAGAAACTTCCTTGCAAGTCAGCCTCTGTTTTCCCAGCTGCCAGGCATGTTTGCTCCTGCAGACACTTTCCTGCAAATACTTTGACTGCATTGGGTTGGGGGTGGGGGGGGCATGGTGGGGGTAGTGCTGGACAGCATCTGTGCCTGAGATTCACAAAAACATTCCTCTTTGGAGGCAGGGAAGGGAGATCAGAATCCTCCATCAGTGCAGAAGAGGAAGTTGTTAACTCTGCTATTCCAGACAGAGTGTTCTGCCAAGCTAGAGAGAGGGAATGTGAAATACAAAATATTTAAGACCCCTACACATTAAAAAGGCATGAAGGTGAAAAGCTGCAAGGAAGAGAAGCTGATGTGAGTGTTAAAATGAGTGTGGGTCAAATGCAAATTCATGAGACAAGCCCCCTGTGCAAGCTCTCTGGCTGTCAGTCTATGGCTGCAGCTCGTCCTCAGAGGAAAGGCCACCAGCACAAGGCAAGTTTACTATGACCCAGATTAGATCTTGCTTCTGCAATGCCCTCCTACGGCTCTCCTGGAAGAAAATGGCTTCCAGCCAGACACCTTCATAACTGAGCTCACTTCCTTGGTCAAGGCTTGGGATTAAATATTTTATTCTTCAGCTTTGTCCCATTATATGTTTTCACAACCCATTCTAAGCAGTTTTGCTACTGGAAACTGGGTCCAGTTACTTATTGACACCCTTTGGTACATAAAATGTGCAGCACAAGGATTGTGAGTCTGGGTAAAGGGTAGACTTCACCTGTTTCAATCACACACACAGAGATGCTTGTAGAGTTAGAAAAATATCAAAGTAGTTTATTGTAGGAAGTACGTAACACGTCTTATAACAATAGAAAAGTTTCTAGGTCTAACCTAACTAATCTAGAGAAGACAAAGGCAATCGTTCTAGTGAGGGGGGCAATAATGACACACCCACCCATATTAATCAGATCCATGGGCTTCTACGCCTTTACCTGCAACAAAGCAGCACACATCTAACTTGTTCTTCCACACCCCACAGTTGGATAGCGTGAGGCAAGAAACAAACAGCCTTCAAAATCTCCTGCTGGACCAATGTGCAGCAGCGTTCGCTGGTGTCTCCTTAGTTTGAGACCTGTGCAGGCTTTGGACAATAAATTAATTAGCTAATAATGAGTACCTGCTGGGCCCAGGGGAAAGATGCTGATCTGAAATGCCAATATTCTCTTTGGAAATAATTTAGCTTTCACTTACATAGATTGCTTTGGTGAGTGTCATACAACAGCCTGATGTGTAAAATCCATATGTCAGGAAGACTTCTCAACAGCTGCTGCTCTGCAAGTCTCTCTCTCTCTCTCTCTCTCTCTCTCTCTCTCTCTCTCTCTCTCTGGCTTTGCAAATCCAACTGTCACTAGCCTGATTCAGTGCAGTATCAGGAGGTGGGGAATGAGGGGGTTTATAGGTTTACATGCATGGGCTTTAATCCTGCTTCATTCTCCATCGTTTTAGGTTAGAACAACAGCTAACTGATTAACAGGTTATCTTGCTTTTCATACATCAACAGAGTCTTGATATCTTCAACACCTGGGGGTAGATGGAGGCTTTGCAATTCAGGAGCACTGAAATGTAAGCAAATGAAGGCCGCATCCACACCATACATTTAAAGCACCACAATTCCACTTTAAACAGTTCTGGCTTCCCCCAAAGGATTATGGGAGTTGTAGTTTCTTAAGGGTCCTGAGTGCTGTGAGAGACCCCTTTTCCCCCTCACAGAGCTACAATTCCCAGAGTTCCCTGTGGAGAGGGATTGACTCTTAAACCACACTGGAGGTGGTGAGAATTGTTAGAATGTGGCCCAAATGAACTGCAAAGTGCGTACAGGTATATTTGACAGGGTTGCCAGATGCTTTGATTCCAAAATGTAAAGAGGGGAAATTGGGCCAGGAGGAGAAGCTGACTCCTTGTTTGAATTCCAGAGGCACTTAATGTCAGAGCTGGTACAGACACCACCAGCCAGAGCAAGCGGCCTGAGCCTGCCAGAGCCTGAAGTTTTTGGAAGAGCCACAAAGCAGCAGCAGCTGCCAGCACAGGCAAGAGAGGCTCTTCACCTCAGCAGACCTTCTTGCTGGAGCCTCATCCCCTAAATTGTGCCTTCTCTCTTTTAACAGCTGTGGGACTGTTTTTTCCAAGGCCACAAGCCAAACGCCTCTGAGTCCCAAATTAGTTAGAAGTTCTCTCATTTCCCACATTCCATCTCTCTCCAAGCACATTTGCTGTTCTAATAATAATAATACTACATTGTAATGCCCTGTTTTAATGAGTTTCTTCTCCTTTTTTTTCACATACAAATATCCTGTTTCAAAATCCAGATGCAGAATCAGATTTTTAAAAAATCTGTCATAAAAATAAACAATGTTATTTCTGCATCTGATGCTCTTGGCTATGGAAGTTCAGGCCACACTCAAAGAGTTTCAGTCTCTAAGACACCACAGGAGAGGAGGAGACTTAGAGCAAATTACTGGCTAATGGATTCACAGACGCTCCCAAGCCTTCCACAGTACAAATCACTTTTGAAGGAGATGAGCACAAAGCTGGCTTCTACTGCAGCACTCTGTTGACCCACCAAAGGCCTCGGACTTCACTGCACTGAAACAACAGCACCAAACTTTTACCACTGAAGATGCGGGCAGAACTTCTGCAATGCCACAGAGAACAGGCTCTTCTGGACAGCCTGTTTCTTCAGCATTCATCCTGATTTGGTGGCGCAAAGCTGACGTAATGGTTTGAACATTTCTTCTGATATGTTTATGGGGTGGTTATACAACGAAGATATTATTGCATTCATCCTGATGCACTTGAAGAGTTTTTACACCTCCTTCTGTGATTTTTTAAAAAAATAAAAAATATATCCCGCCCATCTGGCTGGGTTTCCCCAGCTGCTCTGGGCGGCTTACAACATATATAAAAGCACAACAAAACATCAAACATTAAAAAACAAAGTACCCTATACAAGCAACAAACAAACCAAGAAATCATTAGAAATCAATAATGACAACAGCAACAACAATAACAATAAAAAGTTTACAGTTATACCCAAATTGAAATAACCGCCAACCCCAACTAAACATTTAACCACCAACCCAACAAAAACAAAACAGAGGAACCAAAATTAGAACCTTTTAAAACATTTTAGCCGGTTGCCCCAACCCAAGAGTTGTTCCATTCATTCATCCATCCCACAAATCTCAGTACATTTCTCCTGCAACTTTCCTAACCACAAAAAGTCCTTTAAAAAAAAAAGGAGGGGGGATCTGTTGTGCACTTCAATCTACAGTGGTACCTTGGGTTACAGACGCTTCAGGTTACATACGCTTCAGGTTACAGATTCCGCTAACCCAGAAATAGTACCTTGGGTTAAGAACTTTGCTTCAGGATGAGAACAGAAATTGTGTGGCTGCGGTGCAGCGGCAGCGGGAGGCCCCATTAGATAAAGTGGTGCTTCAGGTTAAGAACAATTTCAGGTTAAGAATGGACCTCCAGAACAAATTAAGTTCTTAACCAGAGGTACCACTGTACTAGAAGTGTGCAGATCTAAACTTCCAGAATGTGACTGAATGTCTCCTGCAAAATAAGGACAGTTTTGCAGAGCCCAAGAGGCCAATGGCTGGTGTGGTGTCTTCACACGAAAGAAAAGCATAAGAGGCTTTGGGCTTTTCAGTTCTCTTGGTGTGAGAGGGGGTCCAGCAACCAGGCCCATCCTCTCTTCCCTTGGAGGGCAGGCTTCTGTGCCATATCCAGATGAAATCTGCCACCCCCTGCACACACACTGGTTCACTCCCAGGGGTGCCCTTAGGAAGGGCTGCTGGCCTGGGAGCCCACAAGGGCTGTCTTAATGAAACAGCACCAAACCCCAGGCTCCCACCCCTGCCCTCCTGCTTTTTAATCGAAGCCTTCCACAAGATGGAACTAATTATCGCCATCTGCTGCCTGCTCCATACTTATATTTCCTCTCTAGCAGCTCATTCTTCAAAAACTCGGTAGCTTCCTCCCTTTACATTTGTAAATGCTGTTGACTATGGATAAAATCCATGTTTACTTTGTATTCGGGGCCTGTTTTAATCATCTACAGATGTCCTGCTCTCTTTTGCTTTGCTTGGCACTCAACCTCAGAGGGAAATAAAAGAAAAATCTTTATTTTACATTTAAATTGTAGATTGCTGCAGACTAAATAAAATGCCAAATTGTTATTGGAAACAACACAGCCGCTGCAATAACTGGAGTTGACATTTGCTTTTTATACAATTATAATTTTGTTTTCTGGCATTGTTTAACGCAAAATGGTTTCCACATTTCTCATCCCTTCTCCAAAATGATTTGCAATGAGGCCACAGACATTTGAAATTTATTTTTATTTAATACTTTCCTATGAGTTTATGAAATACAGGGATTATTATGCTATATACAGTAGATAGGTTTTTGAATGCATACCATCCCCCTGGACTCATATTTCAATACACATTATCCTCCTGAACCCATTTGTAAATGCCCCTTATTCCGACAGACCTCTCCATAAATATGCAATGTCTCCATGGACTGATTTGGCTGTACAATCCTTTTTATCTCTGGTTTCTTTCATATTTATGGTCACCTTTGATGTCCAATATGCACACTCTCCTCGTCCTCTGGTTTTTATTTATCCACCACTAGTGTCCACTTGCTGCCTCCATCAGTGGCAAGGCAAGGCAAGACTGACCCCCAAATCCTAGCCTGTTTCCCAGATCATAGTAAAACAGGAATGTGCATAGACAGAGGGGCTCAGATACCTGCCCGCTCCACGGAACTCTCACTACCCAATTGCTACTATTACCTGCTCAAGTGACACCCAACAATTTACTGCCAGAGCAAGTGCCAATTTTGCTTTCAGTTATCACTGCCAGGGACCAAACTGTGAACCTTTAAAAACCACCCCACACAACCTGTCGTACCATCTTTATGCTACATATCACTGAACATCCCAACCAAGGTTCATAGCTGTCAACGTTTCCCTTTCTTTAAGGGAAATTCCCTTATTCCGAATAGGATTCCTCGCAAGAAAAGGGAAAAGTTGACAGCTATGCCAAGGTTGTCCTTCATAGGGTTATTTATTTTTCACTGCAATTCTGTTTTTAAACCAAGAGAAAATTCCTGATTATCATTTTCTGACCTAAAATCACTTCCCAAACTTGCTTAGCAAAAATTACTGGAAAGAAGCAGTGTGTTATTACTGAGCTCAGCTTTGGCCACAGACAGCTACTTCCGTGGCAGAATGTGGCCCCATCTGACCAACACAGAGACATGCCATAATCAGGATTGTTACGTAAAATACAGCAACATTACCATAATAGCCTGAATTTAAGCCACACTTCCCCTCCCCCCCAAAAAAAATTTCGACTGTGAAAAGTTAAAATGCGGCTTAAATTTGTGACCTTACAAAAATTGGCTTTTACGATATTGCTGCTGAAACAGACATACGGTGAAACAGAATAGGAGTGAGTGCCTGCGGAATTTTAAGGGAGCGGCTTATACTCTGTTATTGTCTTTTTTTCTGTCCCCCCCCCCCTTGAATTTTAAAGGTGCGGTTTATATTCAGGTGCAGCTTATATTCGGGCCAATACGGTATATGCATTTGGTATATGCACTGTTCCAAACCCTTCCCTTAACATTAGTCCTTTGCTTCCTCTTTCCCATCATGCAAAAGAAAACTTCAGCTGTGAATGATCATGCAATCAAAAATTGCTTCACAAAATAGGCCACATTCGTTGTGATGGCTATGTAGTGCCTCCAGTTCCAGAGGCAAAATGGGGGGACCAAGAGTGGGGTGTGTGTCTTATACTCAGATCCTTCTTCCACTACATATTGAGGCATCTGGTTGGCTGCTGTGAGAACATGATGCTGAACTACATAGGCCTTTAGTCTAAACCAGAAGTTGGGCTCTTCCAATGTCCTATGCTCAGAGAGGATTCATGGGGACTACCACCTTTGGAGAGGCTCTCTCCATCAGTGCCCAAATCCAAGTATTTGGGTGCAACTCATCTCCTACTGATGCCAAAGCAGCTCTCCCACCTCCTTGGAACCTGAGGTTGATTTCCCGTCTCCAAAAGCCCCCTTCCGCAAATTGCTCAGTATGCAAATGTAAAGTCTTCACGGTCCAGAGCGCTCATTCAAAGTACAAATGTCCCAATAGCAACTAGCATGTCCAAGCACACAAACTGTTTTTCAGGCCTCCTTTGACTGTTTTGTCTTGTGAAGCTAAACAATGCATCAACTATTGAATATATTTAATAACAAATAATTTTAAAAATAAGCATGATAATTTGCACTTGGACAGAACTGGCTTGGCTCACCCTATCCATTGAGATATTGCTCCTTTACTGTTCTGACTGATGAAAAGTTCCGTGCAATCCAATATATTGCACAAACAGATTGTATGTTTCTATGCACTCAGGAAAGCTGTGCTATTAAGCTAAGGGAAAAATACTGTGATTCCATTAAAGGTACTCTGTGAGCAAAGACAGGAGCCCTGAGCAGAAATAACTCCAGACTATACATGAGAGAGAGAAGTATCTTAAAGTATAATAGAATGTAAACCAGGTTGGAAAGAACCACACTGATATTTTACATCACAGGTGAATACTGGTCTGAATTAACAGCTCATTAAGCAAAAATATTTGCAAGCCTGGATCTAAAAGGAAAATCTCATTGATTGTCATATATAATTTCCAGTCTGTGGATAAATCTGAAAAAATGTCAGCCAGCCAGGCTCTTACCATGCACCAAACAAACAGGTGTCTATTGGCCTCCTGACCTGTGACATCAGCCACACAATAAAAGCCCCTCCATTTACAGAGCAAGCCATTTGGTCCTGGTCTATGGCATAATACCTGCTTCATAAAATGCGGAAACATTTATAACAAATGCCTTGTTAAATCCCAGGAGGAACCGAGTCTTACGATGTGAAGTATTCCCTCCAGAAATCTTGTAAATCATAGAAAAGTTTAACATATCCTGGGACAGGTCTGACAATCTGTTTGTGGTTTCCAGTTCATTTTCAAACATTAGATCTGGTCAAGCCACAAATAGCAAAAGGATCCCTTGACGTTTTCCATGCCAAAAGTTTGTTTAAATCTTGCTAGAGGAACGGGTTTACATGCCAGGCAAATTTGGTTTCTAAAAATCAATTAATGTTCTAGTTTTTTTTAAATTCCATTTACTCTGTTGTTTTGTTTTGCTCATAACCTTTTAAGAGCTTTTAAGAAACAAATGGCTTGCCTGGGCCAGCCCTCCTTCCCCTACTCTGGACATTCCCTTGCATGGTTTTTAAGGCTGAGTCACCATGAATGCTTTCTCCTTAAAAAAAATAAATATATTTTTCAATAGTCTAGAATTTTTCAATATCATCAAGAATTTATATGGCCTTGGAATCTTGGGGTGGGGGAGAGAGATAATGGGATTAAGCCATTTAGATCCCAGTTCTAAACATTTGCTCTGCCAGGCATCTCTGCCTGCAGCCACAGTGTGACACTGGGAAGGTCCTTGGCTCAGAAGAAGAGCATCTGCTTTGCATAACAGAAGGTGTCCCAAATTCAATCCCCGGTGGCATCTCCAAGTAGGGCAGGAAGGGCCTCCTTGCTTGAAACCCTGGGGACTCGTCACTGCCAATCAGTGGAGACAGTATTAAGCTAGATGGAACAAGGTTCTGGCTGGAGGTAAAGCAGTTTCCTATGTTAAAAAACCCCTGAGGCAAGCAGACACTATGCAACCCACTCCAGAAGTTTGCATGCTGGGCAGCAGCAACAGGCATATCTTCCTGCAGAAGGCAATGGAGCAAAACTGAGCAGAATGGAGCAGGGTAGGGAGCTTTAGGCAGGGGCCTTAGGGCAGGACACCCAGTGGATATCATTTGTGGGCATCTCCCTCCTGTGCCCTGTCCGCTCATTATGTCAGAGGCCAGTGAACGAAGTATGGGGGAAAGTGGGTGAGATCTTAATTACACTTAGAAGTCCCCAATCCTGAGTCATCCATCCTGAGGGGGCCACCACAAAACAAAGGGGGTGGCCCCCTTTCCCCACTCCACCCCACCTGGATTAGGTAAGCTGTTTTCATTTGGGCAACCCCCCAGAATGCAGGCCCCACCAGCTGGGCCTTCGAATGCCATACCTGTGAGTAAACACAGTGAGTTGACATTATTAGCACCAGGATGACCGATGGTAGGGGATATGTCATGTGCTTAAAAACATTGGTACACTTCTTCATACTTGTCGGGAGAATCACGCCCTTGCTGCAGTCAGGAAGTCACCCCAACTTGTTTAGTAGACAGAGCTGGAAGGTGGCATTTGTCAAGGCTGCAGAGAGCAGCCTGGGAGGCAGCAAGTGATGCTTTGCAACCCGGCTCCTTCCATTCAGATGGAGAGACCACAGCTTACTCTTTCCTCCCTTTGTGAAACAGAGAGTCACTTTTGAAAGTGATTGGATTACCAAATTAATTCAAGCTAGTCCCAGATAACCTTCAGCAGCATTCAAAAGACATTCACCAAAGATGCGCTTTGGGGCTGGCGATAAGATTTCCCTTCACTGTTTGGCTGCTTCTGCCACCGGAGCGCAGCCGTGTCTTTGTGATCTCAATCACATCTTATTCACAGAGCGGCTGGTGGGACCTGCCGCTTCCGACATTATAGCTGTGTGTGTGTGTGTGTGTGTGTGCGTGCGCGCGCGCGCATGTGTGCAGATTATTAAAATGAAACTGCGTTTGCCTCTCTGGACAGCATTTCTCTTGCAGGCCCCTTTGGCTGAAACTCACCGTGGGTTTCCTTTATCAAATTAATATGGCAGGCACATTAAATGTCAAAAAAGTAACATTAGGCTAATGTTGCCACTTAGATCTCACTTACAGTAAGGCAAAGAAATAAAAAAGTTGAAGTTGTTGTTCTAGATTAGAGCAAAGGGGAAAGTGTAAAATGTCAAAACAGAAGAAGGGCCGGGGTGGAGCTTGCTCCCAGTAATGTCAGACACTCTTTGCTAATGCTCTACAGCCGCTCCTGATCGTATCAATGCTCCTGTGATTTCGCCTGCAATAAAAGGAGATCTATTATAGAGAAAGCAAATGAAAACTGTAAATGAGGCTTTTGAAAATGGGCTCCAACTTTTGTCCCAGCTGGCTAAACTCATGAATCAGAATGGAGACCTCCAGATGAAACTTTATAACCTCAAAAATTGCAGGCAGCGCAGGCAGAATCTGTGAGTGAGGGGAATTCTGGAAACCACAGGGCTGTGGGGGGGGACTTGTTGGATATGCTAACACAGTGGGGCCAAGATGCGTTCCCAAATCTGAGAATGAATGATACAAATGCAGAATGAGTCCACAGAGCCCTTGACCACAAGCGCTCCAACCCAGCCAAGCCTAGAGATATTGTGTCATTTGAATGCTTTACACTACAGTAAAGGATGAAATGGCACGGGTGACTTGGAGCACCCAACATCTTCCCTGCCATGGATCCTCTGTAATGCTTCTTCAAGATTTGAGCACACACACCCTTTGCAGGAGGCAGATCCTGAGATTGCCTACTCTGAAGCGAAAGGAAGCCAAGGTGCCAAATAAATGGGGGTGCCCCTTTCACCTTATGGAATCCAACATATAACTGCAAGGATGCAGCCCAAATTCTGGCTCTCCTCAACACTGCATCTCCATAGATGGAGGAGGAGGAGGGCCTTGAAGAGGACTTTGAAGAAATGCTGCAACAAAACTGGATGAATTGGACAACTGGATAAAGCAAGATAGGCCCCTAAGAAGAGACAATGTTTTTCTAAATCTGACCAGGTCACAAGCTGAACAAGGAAAACACAGAGCACATTAGCTTTTATCCACACTTACCTTTTGCCCCAGTCTGTAAAGCCGAAGTGCAGTAAATGGCAATTCTGGTTTTCTGCAAGTTGCCGTTTGCTCTGATTCAGCAGTAAAGAGTGGGTTTTCATGGGGAAAACTCCCAAGCAAGAAAAAGGGTGCTTGGACACATAACTTTAAAGCACAGACTGTGCCTGGAAACCGTGGAGGAAAGATAAGTGTGGAAAATTTCTTATTTATTCTTTATTCTTTACTTTTTCTTAGTTACTTGTGTGAGAGAGACAAGCAGGGCAGAGGTAAAAGTAAAGGGGAGACCCTGGCTCCAACTCCCAATGGTCACAAAATGCTGCTGCTTCACCTCCTTTTCCTTGCATGGTCTTTGTGCCCCACAGAAGTGCAGAAGCATCAGGGCTGTTACAAGTGCAGGAGGAGAGCCTGTTTCCCAAGCTTAGGGCCACAAGCGGAAGACACTGAGAGGCCTGCATAAGATACAACTTTCAGTGGCAGAACAGGATGGGAGTGAAAGCTGGGCAAGGAGAGAACGTGCCAAGTCAGACACATTGAGTCCATCTAGCCCAGAATTGTCTACACTGACCAGCAGCTGTTCTCTGGGGTTTCAGGCAGGGAGAGCTGACTGAAGATCTTCCCTCTGGGTGACCTTGGGCAAGTTGCCACTTCCCAGACTCACTACTGTTTAATCTGTATGCTATTTGTACAGCACCTTGTAAAGCAAAAGTTCCGCAGGAGTGGTTAAAATAATAGCATGAATGTGTTGCAGCTGCCAAGTCCTGGTTGCCAAAGGTCACAGTGGATTATTTTCCGTGCTTCTAAACTACTCTGCTGTTCTGAGCTACTTGCCTCAAACCAAAGTGTTGGCCCCACAGCAGTGGCCTCAAAAGTGGCCCATGTTATTAATGACTCTGGAAGACATGCCAGGGACACCCCCCCCACACACACACATATGCTCTGGTGGGTTGAGCCAAAGAAGGGTTAATTCCTTCACCTCTCAACAGTAGGAACATAAGAAACCACCCAGTACCGAGTCAGAGCCTTGGTCTATCTAGATCAGGATTATCTATGCTGACTGGCAATAGTACCTGTCCAATTTTTGGGGCAGGTGTCTCTCTGAGCCCTACCTGGAGATGCCACTTCCACTGGTAAAGGTTAATTACCCATGGATGGTTAAGTTCAGTCAAATGCGACTTTGGGGTGCGGTGCTCATCTTGCTTTCAGGCCAAGAGAACTGGCGTTTGTCCACAGACAGCTTTCTGGGTCATGTGGCCAGCATGACTAAACCGCTTCTGGTGCAACAGAACACTGTGATGGAAGCCAGAGCACATGGAAACACTGTTTACCTTCCTGCCGCAGTGGTACCTATTCATCTACTTGCACTGATGTGCTTTCGAACTGCTAGGTTGGCAGGAGCTGGGACAGAGCAACGGGAGCTCACTCCATCGTGGGGATTCGAACCGCCAACCTTATGATTGGCAAGCCCAAGAGGCTCAGTGGTTTAGACCACAGCACCACCTGCGTCCCATGCTCTGCCACTGAGCTATGGCTCATCCAGGATAAGGACGCAATGGGTTCTGATCGCACTAAGAAGCCAGTTGCCCATCGATTGCATGGGCATGGCTTGATCCTCAAAATCCTCCAGGCACAGGCACATGACATAAGTTTCCATTGAACTTGCAAAGTGTGGGGAGAGCCACACTGTCAGGGCCTGGTACAAAGGTATATGCTCTATCCTCCTAGGTGACCCCTTCACAATGCTCCTGTAAGGGGCAATCAAAAGCTTAGTGTGCACTATATAAATAATAAAATTAGTATTCGTAGTATTAGTAGTGCAAATGGAGTCCAGTGTGTTCAGTCCTCTCCAAAGAAAATGTTTCCTGTTAAGATAGCCCTTCTAAAAAAAATCCCTGAAACACCAGAAACTTATCATTACATTAAAAAAAAAAAACCAACCCAGAAATATTTACAAAAGTTTCTTTAAACAAAAACAGATTTTCTTTCTGAAAAGCCTCCATCCTGACACAAAATGAACATGCTGGCTGTTTCATTCACAACTTTACATTCTTTTTGGTTTTTATGCACAGGTTATTTCAACATTCATTCCTCTAACAAGCACTGAATATCTAATTAAAGATGGTGCATCTTCAAGCCTTCATTATTGTCTAGAGGTTTGTTTCACTTCCAAGAAAACTTATTAGGGCCCCTCTATTAATGTAATTTAATTGTGGGGGACAGGGGGAGCATTTGTTTTTCATTTCAAAAATAGGTGGTTTTGAAATTCTGGCCTGTCAACATCACTTAAAACATCCCTGTTCCGTGCCTCGGTGTAATACATTAAATCAGCATTTTAATTGTGCCCTGGCCTTGCGGTTCCTGGCAGTACAATAAGTTCTTCTGTGAAAGCACATCTCTAAAAGTCCTACTGAGTGATTAATTACAAGTCTGGAAGATATAAATATGCCGTTCAGTACGGACAGTATGGACTGTTGGAAGCGATGGTCTGTTATGCCCTGGAGAGCTCCTTTACTTAGCAGACATCGTTTTAATTCAAACAAGATTCCAGCTTTGCTGGTCTCCTCCAACAGCAAGACTGGCCTCCATTAGCCTCCTTCATTAGCACCACATACAAACCTCCAGAATCACTTAGCTGTTCCTACAGAATTCCATCAGCTTCCTGTAAGGCTGCAAACACACAATACACTTAAGGCACATTTAAAGCACATGGCTCCCTGCAGAGAAGCCTGGAAACTGTAGTTCACACACCCCACAGAGCTACAATTCACAGCACCCTTAACAAACTACATTTCTCAGGATTCTTTGGGAATATGTCCTATGCTTTAAAATAATGTATGGTGTGTATGCATACAGGGAGAAGAAAAAGCAGGAGAATTTTGTCAGCATGTTACTCAGCGGACAGTGGCAGGTGGATTTGATGTTGTCGCTGGCTGCTTCATTCAGAAACTGCTGTTGAAATGTCCCTCCAGTCCAAAAATGTGTTGCCAAGTGACAGGGCAGGAGGTGAAGAGAAAGAATCTATGACCAGAACAACCTGCCCCTTCAGTACATGGAACCAGCTGAACAGGAATTTGCTTCCTTACTAATACAAAACAATAGTGTATAATTTGTGCTGTTCTTGTAATGCCAAGATCTACAGCACTACCCTTAGCCTCTTTATTTGGCCCTCGGAAGCAGAAACAGAAGGATCTGTCAATTTCAGGTCTCAGTTGCTCCATTTTTCCAATTTGATTCTCCGCATTTCCGTAGCAATTTGTGAATATCTTTTTAAAAATGCTCTTGAAAGTTCTTTAGCAGTTTAGTGTTAATTTCTCCTCATAAATACATTTTTATGCAGTTTTAACTAATTTTGTAAGCAAATTCTCCTAACATAATGCAGGCTTGTAAGTTATTTTCTTGAATATATTCATTTTTATGGACACTTTCTTCTAATCTGCATTTTTGTAAACCCTGGTTGGAGAACTGCATTGCAAAATTCGGATAAGTGTGAATTCCGAAGGATGGCTGGTTTTGGTTCTCATATTTTGGGGGAAGTACAAACATGATGAATTCAGCTTTGAATGTGAATGGAATCAAATTTCTCTCCCATCCCAGCTCAGGAGTCTCTGTAGACTACAGCCCTCATTGGCCCTGCTTTGTACCCTCTTTGAGTGATTCTGCCTGGCTGGAATGTGTCCTTGAACTCTGATAATGGCTCTTGCTTGGATGGATGGATGAATGGATGGATGGATGGATGGAGGATAGAGAACAGTGTGTGTTGAAACCATTATATAGTACAAAGGGAAATTCAAGTTAATTGTTCCACCCACTTTTGCTTCTGCCCCTGCCCACCAATGACATGTCCCCCTTGGAAAGTTGTTCAGAAGGGAACATGGCGCTCAGCCTGAAAATGGTTCCCATCCCTACAGTAAACATTATAGGCAGCTTCCTATAATGAAACACATTTTATTTCTGGATCTTCGGTGGGCATTTTACTAATGGGCACCCAGCGAAAAAATTCTTTAGAAAGTTTTTCTCCAAAAGAAGGAAGTCAGCCTTTGGCAAAATAATTCTGCTAGCATTTGAGTTTACTTTTCATTGTGGATGTGTGGAGGGGCAGCACATGCTCCCACAGCCATTCCCATCCTCATTTCCTCCCTCTCCAAGGGAAGTATCCTGAGGTTAGGCAGATGAAAGCTCTCATTTCTTTCCATTTTCCTCATCATGTCTGTGTTTTAAAGGCTGATGGCAAAGGCAACCTATAATAACACTTGATGAAGCACAGA
Source organism: Podarcis pityusensis (assembly GCF_964106645.2). Taxonomy (NCBI): domain Eukaryota; kingdom Metazoa; phylum Chordata; class Lepidosauria; order Squamata; family Lacertidae; genus Podarcis; species Podarcis pityusensis. The sequence continues at coordinate 47,495,687 of NC_138033.1, read as the reverse complement.
CTGCAAACGTATGAAAACAAAGCAAGCATGTTGTAATTATTAATTTTTAAAGTTGGGTGAGGCAAAAGAGAGAGAGAAATCTACATGCTGTTGTCTCATTTGTCCAACATAAGAGGCCGGCAACTGGTTGGAATGGGTGTATGTGTGTGCCACCTTACCCTTTGCCTTTTTAGTATAAATAATCACATTTGGGCTGGGGGGCTGAACTCTTCTTCCGGTGGCCGTATATTTCTTTTTTTTAATGCTATGTATTTAAAAAAAATATTTATTAATATTAATAACAAAATATAACAATACGCCAAAACAAGAAAGAAACAATTTCAAATCTTACAGATTAAAACACGAAACTAAAAATGAAAGAGGAAAAAAAGAAAAAAGAAAAGAAATGAAGATAAGACAAAAAAGAAAAACAAACATATTCCCAACACCATATTCATCATTACATAACCAAAGTTGATAAATCAAAGACTTTCACTGATCTCACAACACTTCATTTCAGTCTCGTTATATCTTTCTGTATTTCCTTATTATCTCAATCCATATATATATATATATATATATATACACACACACACACACACACACATATATACACGTGTGTGTGTGTGTGTGTGTGTGTATTCCTTCCCCTTTCTAAACTCAACCAGAGGTCATTCTAAACTCAACCAGATTTTTACCCTTGAATCTTGTTTTTTGAAGTATTCATTCAAACAGTTTTTGTCTTATTATGTCCGTCAGTTTGGCTAACTCCACATATTCACAAAGTTTACATAGCCATTCTTCCCTGGTAGGTATTTGTTTCCCTTTCCAGTACTTAGCTACCAGGATTTTTGCCGCTGATGTCGCATATAAGAATATTTTAACTTTATCTTTTGGAATGTCATCGTTTAATATTCCTAATAGGAATGCCTCTGGACTTTTACTATAAGTAATTCTTAGTATTTTCTTTATCTCTTCATGGATCATGCCCCAAAATTTCCCAATCTCCGGGCATGTCCTCGGTAGCCAGATATTTCACATTCCTTGACCATCAGTGGTAGGATTTGTTGGCTGAATCACCTCCCTGTCAGATAAGCCAGCCCAGCCCTTTTGTAGAATTGTCTACATGCTCTGGAAGCCATCTTCATCTGTTTTCTGTTCAGCAGAGTATTTTGTGACCCTCCTCCACCCCCACACATACCCCTGTCTACTTTACTGAAACCTTTAGGCTCAGGAGGACTGGACTGGCCAAGACAGGCGGCAAGGCTGCTCACTCAATCCTGTACTGAGGGAGGGGGCAGGATTGTCCCCAGGGCAGGCCCAAATTATTTCACTGCCTCTGGCCGAGGGCAATGTGGTATATTCATCCCTCCATTCCAAGGACAGAACCCAACTGGGCTTGCAGTTGGCGAGAAGAGAGTGTTCATCGTCATCACACCTTAGTGAAGCAGGCTGGTTTTTGGGGTGCAGGACCGGCTAGGTGACATACACAGGGCTCTGTCATCAAATAGAGGGAAATGGCTGGTTCCCTCCATTGTCCTGCCATCAGAGGCACTTATCTCTCCTCTGGCTAAGGAGAGGGCCGGCCGCAAGTGTCCAACAAACCACATCCTGGGACATCCTTGGAAGCTGAGGGAAGCATTTCTACCTCCTCAGTCCAAGATGTGGGAAGTGTCTTCCTTGCTTGGTTTGGAAAATTGATAGACTGTAGGTACATCATTATGGAACCTGGCTTGTATATTATATAAGCAGCAGCATTTATGTATCCTATTTTATTTTATTTTAATGTGCATGTACACACACAGAGATCCCTGAGAAATTACTTTTTTTATTATCCACCTTTTATAACACCACCCTAACCCCGTAATAGTAGTTTAAACTCACAACCCATTTCAAACACAATTACTAAAAAAAGGAGGGAAAGCCTGACCATAACCACCACTCCTCTGCAAAATCAAAACGTAAAAGAATGCTGGATTCCACCCACAATTGGGGCTGCTTGTTTATAACAATGTAGACTCATTATTAATATGAATTGGGGGAGAAGAAAGATCAAAGCTAATGTTTATTCCTGGTGGCATGTGAGCTGAAGGACATTCCCAGACATTTGAATACACACACACACACACACACACACACACACACACACACACACAAGCTCTTTTCCTCATGTTTCCTTTGGGGGAAAATCTGTTTAGTGAATTCCTCTCCCGGCTCTGGCTTTATGAACCAGGTTTGTCTCTCTTCCATCTGCAAATGGCCAGCTGAGCTGCTGGGGGAGCCTCCAAGTTGGCTGTGATTTCATTCACTCAGGCGCAGCTAAGCATCTTAACAACCAAGCAGGGGAAATGAGTAACAAAAGGGCAGCCAGTCTATGGCCATTGTGCAGCAGCAAACTCCACTCCTTTGCTGCATAAGGAAACATTTAATCTTCAAACAGGTGACCACTTTGTCGATTATTACTTTTCACATGGCGGGGAAGCTAGAGAGTTGGGGTTAGCATCAAAAAAATGTGTGAGATCTGAGCGAAAAACTAAGGATATCCCACCCTTTATATGGTTTAAGATTTCTTTCCATACCACTGGAGCCATCTGTATCTGCAATTACGAGGGAAAACAATAGGGATTTGCAATAAATCTTGCCTAAAGCTGCAAATTGTTCTGGTGCTTACAAGCAGGGATTATGAATAGCTTGTTTGTTTCTGGGCAGAGATACCAAGTCAAGAGTAAGGATTGTGGGTGGCCGCAAAGGCACCGATGCCGACATGGCAAACTGACTTCCCTCAGAAAGGTGCATTAGCCTCTATTGGTTACAGTTGAGCGCGACTCACATTCCGGGGCCACACAGCGTCCCTTGTGGGAGTGCTACAATATCCTTCCCACGTCCCTTTGCTATGCCTATCAGCAAGCCGATGCCAGGAGATTAGGTCCATAGCAGTCAATCGTTCCATATAAACATCCTCTTTGCCGCAAATTTTTGCCACTCCCGTTCCACCCCAGTCTGTCTTAGCGTGACTAATGACATCCACCAGAGAACCGCAGCTTGAGCCACGGCGCTGTAGCAATCATGTAGCTCTGTGCATGCATTTTAATTTCATGCTCTGTTGGGGGGGGTGGAGAGAAGAGGGAGTGGGGAATCACCACCAGGCTTAAACAAAAATTGAGTCTTTAACATGTGTTGTTTTACACGCCTTTTTTTTTAAAAAAAGCTTCCCAGCTGCGTAACGTGCTTCTCGAAAGGTACCTCAACTGAAGCTGCTGCTACCTGGAGAGGAGGCTATAGAAAGGAGATTTGATCAGAACCTGATTGGAGTCTTCTGGATTAAAAGCAACAACAGCCTGAAAATAAGTACTGTGTACACACATACACACACATATGATAACCCTGGGAAATCTGAAGCATACCAATAGTTTCAGCAGATGGCTGCTCTGATCAGCCTCCCTGGTTCTCCTTGCAGCGTGGTTTGGCCTGACAGCACCCGCCACCCCATCACAATCTCCGTGGGAGAATTGCTACCGGCAGATCACACACCTGGGCCGTTTTGAACACAAGCAGCAACTGATGTCCTTCCAAGAATAAGGAAATGGGGGAAGAGCAAGTGATACCATGGAGGAGGTCTGGTTGAGGCAACTGGGCTGGTCTCCTCAGACGTGTTATATGAACACTGCTTTCCTTATCCCTGACATTTGCCTTCAGTGAAGAACATAAAAGGCTTCCAACTGTGTCATAAACCAGGAATTCCCAAACTGTGGTCTGTGGACCACAAGTGGTCTGTGAGCTTCGTTCAGGCGATCCATGGCGTATCTGTGGATTTGTGGTTGAAGAAAGGAGGCAGCACATCCGTCACGCGGAATATTCATAATTGTATTTTTATTGCTCCGTTTTATTTCTTATATTGTATTTTATTGTGTTACAGATTGAATTCTATGGAATTACAACTGCTGCAGCAGGCAGGAACATCGTTAAGTGGTATGCCAAGACCTTCAGCAATTTTCTCCCCACGGTGGGGGGAATATTTGGGAACCCCTGTGGTAGACTCTCTCCCACACTGTGCAGGTGGCTTTAAAGGAGGAGTAGATAAATTCATGGAGAATGAGACTATCAGCAGCTACAAGTCATGATGCCTATGTTCAACCTCTGTCACAGGCAGTAGGTGTCTGAATGCCAGTTGCTGGGGAGAATGCAATTGTACTCATGTCCAGTGGGCTTCCTGATGGGACATTTTATTGTGTACAAACAGGGACAACCCAGTCAGATGGGCAGGGTATAAGTAATATTATTATTATTACTATTGTTATTATTAAACTAGATAGGGCCCTTTGGCCTGATCCCTCTGCAGCTGGGCTCTTCTTATGAACGTCGTCTGCGAATGCTAATGCTGAGAGAAAGGGGTGGGAAAATAATTGGTTCCATCACACGGAAGATGAAGCGAGCTTGTTTTCTGCTGCTTCAATGGATTCAAATTACAAGAAAGGAGATTCCAACGAAACACGAGGAAGAACTTTCTGAGAGCAAAAGCTGTTTGGCAGTGCAGCAGATTACCTCAAATGTGGCGGACTGCCCTTCATGAAGGTTTTTAAACAGGTTGGATAGCCGTGTGTCAGGGATTATTCAGCTTTGGCCATGCAGGGGGTTGGACTAAATGACCCTTGGGAGCCCTTCCAGGATCTTTTGAACTACAACCCAGCCAGCATGGCCAATGGCCAGGAAGGGTAGAAGCTGTAGTCCAACAATATCTGGAGGGCACCAGGTCAGCCCTTCCCCTGCATTGTACACACCAGTCAGTGTAGGTCTTACAGTTGCAGAACACAGGGTAGCACTAAAGAACGAAGAGAGAAAGCACTCCATCTCCTTGTTCATGTCTGAGAACAAGGCCCTGGACATGAGCCATTTCAGAAGGTGCAGATTAAGACATCTCCCTCACTCCTTGGCATGTGCAGGGAGCAGAGTGCATATTGGGCAGTGCTGTAGCAATTCCCCAGGCTCCTTGCTGGCTCCCAGGCTCACTCCAAGATTGGGCTGGTGCAGACCAGGCCCTGCCTCTGTCCAGTGGAGGAACACCTGACCCCTGACTCAGGCGCTCCTGCTCCTGATGCAAGACCCAAAATAAGTTTTTATGACCATGTGGTTGCCGCTGCTGTCGCCTTTCCCTTCCCTGAGGATTCTGAGAAGGAAGCAAAGGCCATTTTCTTTGCTTTATGAGTTTCAATAGCTGGATTGTTTTTTGGTCCCAAAATACGGTTGTGCTGCGTGGCTAAAGCACTTTACAATTTCTTGCTGATTATTGTTGCTATTCTGCTGCCGTTATGCTAGAAGCTGCCTTGGGCTTATAGGAAAGATGAAAGGTCCAAACACATAAGCAAGGTAGTCCTGCCTGTAGTTAATGCATAAATGCCAGGGTCCTGTCTACCTTGAAAGCAGATGTGGAAACCCTGACTCCTAAACATTCATTTGTTTGTGGGGCAAGTTGTGGTAATTCAGTGGCAATTGCAAGGCACTCTGCACATGTTCAAATGCACTCTCCTCCTTTACCACATGCCCCAGGACCAATATTGGATATTAAAAACACATTCCATCCAGGCCCCAAGTTAAGCACAGAGCACAAGATGATGGGCCCAGCGAATGAGCATCTCTCTCCAGGGTGTGGAGATGGGGAGAAATGGTGCCCAGTGACCAGAAGAATCAGAGGACCATTAAGACATTCCATTTGTCTGAGAATTCACAGTCTGTTTTAATACTCTAATGTTCCAGAAAGGGCAAATAAATTAATGATTCCTTCTGCTAAAGAGCCTTTTTTGAAGAAATGCGGCACTGTCTTTAAAGCCCTGAGACAGACTTTTCTGCCCCCTAGTGGGGGAAATGCAGAGAAAACAACAGAACAGCTCACCTCTCTGGTAAGCATTTCTGCTCTAAGAAACGGGGTTTCAATGGCAGGTTTAAATATTGTAGCAAAACACAATGGATACTTTAAGATAGGTCATAAGGGGTATTAAACTATCTTCTGCAACGTGTCAGAAGATAGCCAGTGTAGTGCAGTGGTTAGAATGCTGGACTAGGGGCTAGGAGACCAGGGTTCAAATCTCCTCTCAGCCATGACCTTGGGCCAGTCACTCACTCTCGGCCTAGCCTTCCTCAGAGGGTTCTTGTGAGGATAAAATGGAGATGGGGAGAAGTGTCTATGCCACCTTTCAGCTCCTTGGAGGAACGCTTGGGTATAAATGAAATAATAAATTGAATTGACTGTAGTTTAAGAAAGGTGACCAGCATTCCTGCACAACACTCCCACACCCACACCCACACACCCTGCATTGTTGTGTTGAGGGTTTCTGGCATCAGGGCAGATGCTCCCCACCTGCCTTCTCTTTGAGGAATATTATGTCCATGTTACGAAAGTGTAGGACAATACCTCTTTTTTACTCTGCAACCTCCTTAATTCATACCCAGTTTACTCTGCTCATTCCTGCAAACAAACAAACCTAATATAATCAAACAAACTGGGACTACCTCTGATATCAGGAGATCATCCACTGATTCTTAACTGTGGTATGTGATGAAAGTTAAGAGATGTAAAGTAGAGGTTTGGAAATAGGTTTGTGTGTGTTTAAAATTTGTGCTGCGCAATTCTGAAGTCATGGAAAGAAAAATAAATCCACGATTCTGTAATGTAATTTTACAGTCATTACTGAAGTTTATTGATCTGTCAGTTTAAAGTGCCACAGTATCAGTTCACCACTGTATTGCATTAAACTTTTTTTAAAAAACACACTTTAAATAAAAATCCCATTTTGTGACTCAGGTATACAAAAGTGCAAGCTTCGGGCCCTCTGATGTGTCAAACGACATAAATCAAAAGTCATAAGGAAAATGTATTCCCCCCACCAGAAAATGTGAGCCATAAACAGAACAGTCTAAAGGATAAACTTTCCCCCCAAAAATGCAATGAATTATGTTCAATTCATCTTTCTTTCTGCATCTGCTGCTTTCATACATCTGCTGTGCTCATTTAGGATTTTTAAAAAAGATTCCCATTCATATGCTGTCGTATGGCTCTCCCAAAGGACTTTGCAGCATTAATAAAACAGGTAGATGAACATTCTGCACAAGAGCTACAATGGAATTATTTTAATGTTCAACTGAATCTGAGCAGATTGGAAAATGACATGTACAACACCTTTAAAAGACGTGCCTGGGAATTAAAACTTACTGTCTTACTGAGGACAAAGAGATGAACAGAAACCTCAGATTCCTGAGGAGTCACTGCAATAGTAATTGCCCTGCTGCTGGTGGTCAGTGTATTAAGTGAGTTTGAAGTGAATAGGTTACAATACAAATGCAGTGGCTAAAACACCAGCTTTGCAGCTGGAACACATTCTTTCCTTCTCCCAGGAATTTAGCCTTCTGCCTGATGAAGGGTCCTGTGTAACTAGAAGCTTTGCATATTCCCAAATCAGGAAAAAGTGCTCTAATCTGACATACACCCTTCCTGATTTTGCACTTATCTGTCTTCACAGTCAGCTATCAGTTCAAGCATTATAAGGTAAATTGGGGGTTTGTGAGGGTTGCAATAAAAGGGGCAGTGCTATCTGGAACAGCCACCTCTTAAGAAGGCAAGCAGCTTATATGTTGTCATTAGTGGCAAGTGCACAACTTGCTTGTGAACAGGTAGATTTATTGATTTAAAATATTTATATCCTGCTTTTCTGCCTGACAACAGGCCTCCCAAACGGTGGATGAACTGAAAATGTTTAACAGCACAATAAGAAGATTATTTGAAACCACAGTGGTGACTTATGAAGACTGAGGAGGTGAGACATAGGAGGCATATATCCTCTGCCCATTTTTTAGATGAATCCAATTTCTACAGGAATACAGAAATAATTCAAGAGGAAAAGCAAGACAATGAAGATCATGGACATCCTTAAAGTTGGTTTTTCAAGGGACAGAAAGAGCTCTTTTCATGTACCGTAACTTACTGTTTTTCTCATTCACCCTATCCTATAGTTTGGAAGAGTTTACAGAAATGTCAGGATATATGTTAGTTAAATGGCTTACTTTTGATCTTGCTGCAATGATGACTGTCTCTCCATGGTTGCCCACTGGGCTTGTAAAGGGTTTTGAGAGCCTGAAAACAGCCTCAGGAAGGAGGCCACCAATTCCACTGCCCCCCAAAAAAATTTTTTTACAGATGGGATCTGTGGCCATAGGACAGCAACTTGTCCAGAACTACCTAGTACTGAATTATCCACACTGGACATTGATAGCAGAGCACCACCAAACTTCCTTCTCTCTCCCCACTTGCCAGCACATATCAAAGTCCCATTACTGTGGAACACCTCTCTCTTCCCAAATGAAACAGCTCCATCAAAGCCCAGCTAGCGGAGAGGCCCTTCTTCACCCAGCCAAAAGAATTCCACTGGGGAGCAAAGCAACACCTATTTTGCTTTCACTCGAATATTTCATAGACGCCGATCTGCAGCAAATCACATTTCATTTTTGTAAAAATAAAATAAGTAAAATCATAATCAGGAGGAATCCACAGTGATAACATACTCATAAGTCTGGTGCAGTCTTTTGAGAACAAACACTGAGGCAATAAAACAGGAAGGAAAAGCCTCGCAGCAGGAAAGGGCCCTCCCCGCATGGAGGCAGCCGCTCCACCTGCTGTGCAGACAGGGGATTTGTGTATGTGAATTAACACTTGTTCTTATTTGTTTTCTCACCTTTTAATACAGCAGCTGCGGGTGTGCCGCTTTATCTCCAGCAAACGCTAATAAGCATCTCTAAAAGGAAAGCTCACTTCAAGGACCATGGTGGATAGCCAAAAGGGGGCTGGCCCTTTATTTTGCATTTATTTATTTATATCCCACATTTTTCTCCAAGGAGCTCAAGTTGGTGATACATGGTTCTCCCCTCTCCTCATTTAATCCCCACAACGGCCTTGTGAGGTCGGTTAGGGTGAGAGGCAGTGACTGGCCCACAGTTGCCCAGTGACCTTCATGGCTGAGTGGAGATTTGAACCCTGGTCTCCTGGGTCTTAAGAGAAGAACATTCTGACCACCACTCTGAGCAGGCTCATTCTGGCAGGCAGGAGGCACCCGGTTCGGACACAGCCAGAGGGAGGGGGGCACAAATTTGATTTGGTTCACATTCGCAGGCCAACCTATCTAGTGTGCCCTGGGAAGTCCTGGGAAGCCCCTGGCACACTGTTTCGCTGCTATGCAAATTTGCCTGCCAGGCAATTCTTCCTTTCTGCTTGCCAAATTGGATTCAAAGTGGGCATGAATAGAGCGATCAGCTCAGAGAATCTCCAGCAAATGTGACTAAAAGCCACACAACTGGGATAAGTACCTGCAAGTTTTAAATTGCTCCCATGACGAATTGTAATCGCTCCCTTTCCAGTTCTGAATGACCAAGCTTCTAAAACAAGCCCCTTTTATTTTGGAGGCACTGGGCTTGTTATTGCTGAAAATAACGTTCAACTTTATAAATTGCTGTAACATTGTTGGCATTATATCTTGCTTAATAAGGAAATTTAATTGTCCATGTAATTTGGTATTTTCATAATGACATATTGTCTGTTATGCCAGTCTAGAATGACTTAATTTGCCTTTATAAAAGTTCTCATCGGCCTCCCTGAATTATTTTTTAAAATTAAAAGTCATAAATATACACATACACTAAACTACTGCTCTTGGTAATGATGAGCTTCCAAATCGCAGGGCCAGTTTACTTCAAAAACTGATTATTATTGACATTATACTGATTATGGTGAAACTGTTCTGCAATTAGAACCCCCCCCCCCAAAAAAAAAACCTAACACAAATGCAAGCCTGATGAATTTCATGCTGATGTAATTGTCAGACTGAAAAGGATGATAACTCTTTGTGTATTCCAAATTTAGTTTCTGGAGTCATAATCCAGATTTCAGGCTCCCAAAAATGGAGTCTTTCCTCAAAGGGAAAACATTCAACTACCAGAATTCATGACCAATACACATCTAATTTATTTATTTTTTAAAGTTTTTAAGCAATCTCTTGTTCTGATTAATGGCCTTCTGCCCTTAAGCACCATTGCAACATGGGGAAGTGTCTGTGGTGTCAGGCAGGAAGGCTTTTCTTTCGGCGGGGATGAGGAACCTACTGTGGTCCTCCAAAAGTTGTTGGGCTCTTAACTCCCATCATCCCAGCCAGGATGGCCAGTCCTTGGGGACTATGGGAGTTGGAGTCAAGCAACCTCCGGAGGGCCAGAAGTTTCCCACCCCTGTGTAGTATATTAAGACATTTCTGGGCTACCATGACCTATATTTTTAAAAAATCATTTTGATAACAAGAGCTGGTAAATCAAAGGGGAAGCCATAATCTCCTGACAAGACTGCCTGCTTTATGTACATGTTGTTGTTTTTCTTGAGTCCCAATCTACATAGAAAATGCCTCCTATGCTCTTTCTCCTCCCCCTTCCAGTTTTGTCCTACCTTTTGATTCACTTTCTCTCCTCTCTTCCCTCCTGGGCAGTTGCTGTAGCTGCTTAATATAAAAAAGCCTCCATGTGGTGGTTCAGGAGCAGGGCGAGGCTGACTTGCTCCACAGAGATGCTGTTTTATGTAGTTTAATATAGAGAGTTGTCATGATGGCCCCAAAGAATGACACAAAATCAATAGCACACAAAAGAATAGTGCACCAAAGCTCATTTAAGAGACACCAACTCACCTATGTGGTGCCTCCACATTTGAGGCTGCAATCCAAAACACACTTACTAGGAAGTAAGGCTGCGTACACACAACATTTTATTCCAAAATCAGTGGAGAGTGAGCACGTGTTTGTTTTTTTCCATGTAGTGTACACGCCAGCTACATCTGTTGTATATTTTTTTGCCCCTGAAAAGTGCTTATGGTTTCATTCCAAAAATAAAAGCTCATTGCAGATTGATTCTGCATTACCCTGCAGTGTGTCCATTGGAAAACAGATTGTAAGCAGTCCTGGCAGTGGGGCAGAGAGGTGTATCCCTACCTCCCCAATGACGTTGTGGGTGAGCATATACCAATAGTGCAATCACCACTTCTTTCTTCATGCAGCTGCAGAGAGGAAAAGGCATAGCTTAACTACCCAATGGGGCGGTTTTCAAATGGGTTTCAAGCAACCATGCCCATCCCTGTGGATGCCAGGTTCTAAAAACAATCTACACTGAAAACACCATGTTGAGGACAAGCACGAACAATTCTGGATTTTTAAAAAACTAAATTTTTGTGCTACAAATGGCTTGATGTATATGCAGCCATAGTCTCACTGAATGCAACAGAGCTTACTTCTGAGTAAATGTGGTTAGGATTGCATTGTAGATTTACAGTGCTTTCCATAAAACACTCCCTACCATCTCTAGGTCATCAACCATGGGTACACATACGCTATTGCGATAAGGATATCCATCCATCCCAAATGCAGGAAGAACCACCTCCAACCTTCCTCCTGGGCAGCACAATGAAGTCCCCGCCCTCATTTTCTTTCCTGATCCCTCTTTAGTGGGAGCTCTGTATGTTGCCTTGCTGTAGACAAGGCAATTAAGGATCACGTCAATGATAACAGACACACAATATCAGGAAGATTCAGTTGTGCAATTAAAAACATAAGCAATGCTTATAAGCTAGAGAGAGAAAAGGAATCCATATTCTCATTCAGAAGCAAAATTTGAATAATTACTTAGGAGATACAACGATGTCCTTTTCACCAGTGCGTGTCCAAGTCAAGACTACAATGCCTGACATCAAGAACCCAACAGCACTGACTATCACCTCATATGCCTGAAAAACATGGACATACCGCAGATATTTTAATTCTCTGTAGGGTTTTTTATATGGCTGTGGCTGCCAGTTATATATTTGTGCTTGTTTATTGAATTTTAGTGCTGTATCTGATTGCACTGCATTGTTTTGATGTTTTTACCCATTTATTCAAATTGTTTGCATGTCACCCAAAGAGGTTTTGGGGTGGCTAATAAACAAACAAACAAAAAAGCAGAATAATTTTGGCATACATTTTCCCCAGTGAATTAAAATCCTGAGAAGTTTAGTGCAGACACTTTTCTAAAATTGCGAAGTTTGTGGTTCACACTATGAATCATAAGATGTGTACAGTGTTTAGAGTACCTCATGAGTTGTGTATGTCTTCTCTGCATGCAGCAACTGAGCCAAGATTCACCCAATGTACTTTGCATCACATTTCCTTCCACATTCCAGGGGCATTAAGATACACAGAGCAGCCACCTGACGTTAGACAAAATGGGATGAAATGTCTGGATGATGCAGTGTTAATATAATCTACAGATGACCTTACTGAGCTTCCCTGCCTGTCATAAATTTGAATTAATTGTATCATTTTATTTAAGTTCCCAACTTGCTGTGGTGTATTAGCATATAAAAATTAACTCTGCGGGCTGTAATCAGTTCACCTTAATAAACCAACTTACCAGGACAAATGTGATAAAATTATAGTACCCCCTCATGGTGTTACCTTCATACCCCAATAGGACATTGCCTAATATTAAAATCTTCTTCCACCAAGCTTGGTGGATAGCTAATTAACCTTTTCTAAAATCCAATAAGAGCAAGAGGAAACTAAACGGAATAGCATCAAAGTCTGAAAACAGATGAGGAGGAAATTTCTCCACAAACTGAAGAAGAAATCTCAAAGAGAATCCATATGCATTTCTATATCAGCAAACATGGCAAATATTTGTGCATGAAGGAGTGGAAAGGGCAGATCAAGGTTTGATATTCGTAGGGAGGAAACCAGCAACCAAACAATGGCAAAGTAGTATTCCGCTTTGGCCAGCCCAGGCTCTCTCCTTCCTCCTTCTTACTGGGTCCTCTTTTTACTTTTCTGCACATAAATCCAACACCAAAATTGGCTCCCACATCCCACATGTTCATGGCAGGCAAAATTATTGACAATGGGCAATTAGATGATGAGGGGACAAAGAGGACTTGGGGCTCACTCTAGGAAACGGAGTCACTGGTACCACCCATTATTCATGCTACCTAGGACCTCAGGGACACTTACCGGTATGTGCAAATTCTTGCTTGGCTACAGCTTTACTGTGCGGCATTCAAGCCAGTTACAAGTGGATACATGAGGCTCTGAAGAGGATTATTTAGGTGATCGGGGTCAATGCAGGGGCGAGGCATTTGTAATGGGGAATGGGCATTCTGGACAATGCATGCATGGGGCGGGGGGCAATTTGCACTAGAACTCTCACTAAAGCCAGAAGTGATTAAAAAATTCATGTGTGAAAACACCCTCAGTCTCATTGACCCCTCTGAAAATGGAATTAATGAGCTTCAGAAAGATTATTACCCACACTGTGGAGGACTGGGGTGAAATCAGACATTGCCTGTACATTTTACTATAGTTTGATATTCCAATTAAAAATTGTCATAGGGTTAACATGAGGATAGGAATGTATAAATACATTTCAAATGAAATACGAGCCTTGGATCTGCATATCTACTATGTGCTAATTCCTACCACAAACACACACTTTCCTATATAATCAGGTATAAAAACGTCATAATTTATTTCTCTGGTCAATTTAAATCTTCCTTTCCTATTCTTAGCAACTGTCTGAAATTGCCCAGGAATTGTGAAGCAGAAGTGAGTGTTATTCCCTCAGCGGCATATGAGAGCGGCAGTCCTGTGGCCAGGTATGACGTGGGCATGCCTGGAAGCTTGTAGCTGAATTTAGTTGAAAAACAATTTGTGATTTGTCTTCTCAAGGATCTTTATTTAAGTCAACAGACAACTTTTGAAAAGGCAGCTGCCAGTAAGCCAGAGAACTACCTAGGAAAAATTTCACCCTCCTCCTCTTAAAAAAAATAAAAAATCACAGTTCACTGTGACAATAAAATAAATGAGCCTTCACTGACCAGAAAGTACACACCTATTTCAAACAGTACATTTTGTCTTTCATTCTATGCTTTCAGTCATGAGTTTCATTTTGCTTTCTCTCCTCTCCTCTTCTTAATGTCTCTTAAGCTAAACAGTTCAAATTTTCAATTGCATTATAAAATAAAGGCTCAGAAATGCATATTTGGTGTGATTTTTCAGCTGTGGTTAGCAAAAGTAGCTGGGCACAGTGTTTTCTGTTCTATTAATAATTTTTCATTCTTGTAAAAGAAAACAAGGTAAAATGATGGCAACCATCTGCTTTCTCAATTCTTGTTTGGAGTTCTGTTGGCTACCTCTGTATTCTCTCATACATGACTAATAGGAAAGATACAAGACTAATAGGAAACATAACTGCAACTTCACTTATGGTTGGCTTCAGTTAACAGATGGTCTTTAAACGATCCAACATAAAAGCACACATTTTTATAAAAACTGACCCCCAAACTGCTTCATAAAGTAAAGGGGTTTTTTGTGTTTTTTAGATCTTTAAAAACTTTAAAGAAGTTGCAGTATAAAAGAGGCCCTAGAGTACAAAGAACACTTATAATTTCCAACTTAAAATATCAGAGACAAAAGATTTAACAATACGATAAGTATCAGAAATAACACACAATTCCCTTTGCAGCTATATAAAAAGAGGCTGGTCGGCTGGTAAAAATCTTTCCTACTCATATTTTAAGTATGGCCATAAAATTACAGCAAACAGGTCTGAAAAAAATCTCTCTGCCATGGCTGATATACCCATGATGGACTAGCGAAGGCCAACATCTTCCATATGCTGGTTAAGAGCTGGTTAAGAGGTGTGCCTAAGGCTAGCACTACAGCTGCCTCCTTTGGGGGAAATTGTGAGTGATGGTTCAGCCATCTCTAGCAAACGACAGTCCTCTAACCACTTTCCCCAAAGCATCCCAACTGGCTTTAGCAGCAAGTTGCCGCCAGAGAAAATTGTCTGAGGTTCCCTATGTAGCACCAATTTCTTTCTAAAACAGCCCCTATATCTTACCAAACGTTTCAACTGCTGTTCAGTGCAATGATAATCATCCAGTGTATGCTCCTCGGGTCAGAGGAAGGCAACCAATGCAAGCATCACAACACAACCCACCAAAAGAAATATTAATTTCCTATATACACTTATAGGGTCTGAATTAAGCGATGAGGAACTACGAACAAGATCTTGGAGTCATAGGGAATAGATCATGCTGGATTGTGGCAAACATACCATGCAACTGTCATGTTTCGAGTGGGACATCACGGATTTAAAGCAGGCATCCCAGTCTCTGATTGGATCCCAGAATGTCCCAGGATCCACACGTCCTTCCTTGGGCGGCCACTGCACAGGAGAACAACTTTCCTCTTCTCAGTCTCTTAATAAATTAAGCAGGGAAAGAAAATGGCTGTGGTGGCTGCAGGGAGAAATCTGGCTCTCTACCAATCAGAGCACCTGGCAGGGAGCGCAACAACGTTGATGTGATGGCAGAGCACGATGGCGTAGCAAGGAAGGGAGGACAGCCCTCCATTTTGCCTTGCCCAGCCTCGCCAGAGTGCACAGTGTGTGTGGCCCTGGGGGACCATGAGCCCAGCAGGAAGGCAGCCGGAGCATGTGGAAAGGAATGAGACTCAGCAGTCGGGGCATGAGTAGCAGCAGGAGGTGAAAAGGCTCTGGGTGCTCTCTGGCAGTGGCAGCTGCTCAACAGTGACCCTTTTCCTCCCTTTCATACCAGAGCTCAAAGGAGGAGAGATGTGGCGCAGGGCTAACGCTACCACGCCTTCTCTGCACTGCTTCTGCCCCTGGCGCAGACCTGAGCCAGGAGCGAAGCTGCAGTGTACCGGAGCCCAGAGGAGAAGAGGCACGCCACCGCCGCTGGTCCTTCTCTACATCGTTTCTCGGAGGTGCCCGTGTCCCTGATCCCAGCTTAAAAAGGTTGGAAAGTATGGTCAAAATCACCCACCTGCCCTGAGCCTTAAAAGCAAATTGGAAGACATTTCCAAGCTGATTGTTCTTCCATCCAATTCATCCTCATGCTGTGAGCAAACCAACCCACTTTGCTAACTGGACCATTGTACTCTGTCATTTCCCCAGCCCCCATTTTAAAAACACAAACCTCACAAACATGATGCTAGTTAACTTGTGTAAATCAAGTCGCACATCATCTAATCTAGAAGTCATTTGCCTTGAAATTTTACTTCTCCCATTTTTGTAAGACATGTAAATTGTTCTTTTTGACAAAGCTAGGCCAAGTCAAGTGCATTTCAAAAAATGTCCTGAAGAAGGAAATTATTTTAGGAAATACATTTGCAGAAAACTAGACAATCTTTGTGATGTACTAGAATGACTAACATGAAGACAAAGTTGAACAGTACTCATTGTTTTCTTTCTTCCAACAGTCATAGTGTAATTCAGTTTTGTTGCAAATAAGCCTAGGTACATTTTTAAAGGCTTATTTTATTTTCTGATTAGCTTAAGCCTTGACTATTTAACTATGGCTCAATTATGTTAATCAATGAACAGTTGCACTGGTATTGTTCTTTCATGTACAAAGCAAGCCCCAACTGGGCTGTCTATTTTTTGCAACAAATTAACTTTCTTTCTCTCTCTCTCTCTCTCTCTCTCTCTCTCTCTCTCTCTCTTTCTCCTGCCAAGGAACGGAGGATAGACACAAAAGTTATTATCTGCCTATGAGAGTATGTCAAATGCAGAACAATGGGACTTTGCTTCCCAACATGCACACCACAAATCAGGAGAATGGTTTCTTGGTATAAACATGAGGATTTTATATTACCCTAAATCAGAATTATCTGAGTTTTCCTAAGAAGGAAGGGTATATGATAGTTTCTCCTACCCAATTTCAAAAGTGTCATGCAAATAAAATAAAAATTAGGAGTAGAGGAATAAATAATGCTGGCAACTAATAGAAAGCGGAAAGTAAATTTGTATCACTCAGAGAATCTGCTGTTCTAGAAGCATCATCAGCATCTGTGTCTGAGCAATTCATCATCGCAGGGAGATGGAGGGCTAGAGGAGCAGAGCCAAGCTACAAGCCAGAAAGACCAACACACACATTTTAAGAAGGTTATGGAACAAAAGAACTCATTTTATCACTTGGCTTTACCGCTTGAGAAAATGGCTCCTGGTGTGCTGAAGTCCATGATAAATGTGCCCCCTCCAGATCTTTATTGCCCTTGTAAATCACAGGACTGACAGCAGTTAATAAGAAAGCTTTTGAGTGGTTTTGAAGTTTTGCTATGCTTTGTACAAATAAAGCCTCATAGTAAAGAATTTGCTAGTCCTCAAGATATGGAAAAATTATTGCAAGTGAAACCTGGTTGGGTTTTTTTTTATTGTGTTTCCTTTCTCATACAGAAAAGGGAGTATGTGTTAGGAGGATGAGATGATGAAGCCAATCCAGACATGTTGTGTTTCGGTTTCTTTTACTGCTGGTTTTAATTATCTTTAATTGTTTTTAACTGTTTTTATTGATGATTTTAATATTTCTTATAAACCGCTTAAGAGGTTTTACTACAATCCCACAGTATATGAATTGAGTCAAATAAAATAAGCAAATAGCCATTTTAACTTGTCTTTCTGATCAGAGCATAATGCCTCTGTCTTACAGGCATTGGCTCTGGTATTTCTAAGCTTTGGGGCTGGGAATGCAGAGGGGAAGGAGGAGAGCGATGTTGGAAACCCAATTTCCAGCAATGCAGTGGAAAGGACCAGGATTCTAATTACTGGGTAATTATGTTTGGTATCTTTTTTAAACAAAGCAAGTGATGGTTGGGTTTCTATTAAAAGTGATGATTCCAAATACTGGTCAGAGAGAGTGACACTGACTGCCAGCTCACCTCCTGCATGGAACAACAAAATTATTCTAATCTATAGAAAGGAGATACCACAGAAGGCAGCTGCCATGATAGGATAATCCATATCCTGAATTTATACTAGACACCTATCTTTTCCTACGGTGACAGCCTCATCCTGGGCAACACAAATGGACCTCCATTCTAAAGTGATTTGCCCCAGTTCAGTGAATGCAATCTCCATGTGGAAATGGAATTTCTGCATGTAAATCTACTGTACCAGATGTGCTGAGTAGGGGATGACAGACCACATCTAGCCATGTGATAATACGACATGCATAACTACACACAGCATTACCCCAAATGTATCTCCATGCGTCAGCTCGTGTGCATTAAGCATGGTAATCTGAAATTATAAGAAGAAAAGCAATTGTAGGTATAACAGTAACTTAATATGGCTAGAACTCTCTCCCAATCTTTCCCCGCCCCCAATAGCCCATATTACATAACAAGTAGTGGTAATGCATGCAAGAACACCATGTGGTGATGTGTGGAATCTGTGGCCCTCTCCAGATGTTGCTGAACTACAACTCCCATCAGCCTCAGCAAGCATGACCAATGGCCAGAGATTATGAGTTAAAGTTCAGCAACATGGGGGGGGGCAAAGGTTCCCCCACTTGGTATGGAGATCAGTTTGGGATACACATTTAAACTGGGAGACACCAGGGAAGATGCAGGCTCAAACTTCCGCAGCAGTTTTGCTGGGACCATGAGCACACACAGGACTAAACTCAAGCATGTATGGGACAAATGCTGTGCTGTCAGGTTTGCATCTTGCTAACAAAAGGCAGCACCCAGGAACAACTTGTGAGCATGGCTGGCACACAGTGCTTTGGATTTGCTTTTCTTCTTCTACGCTGTGGAATCCGGTGAGATTTTGCACGTGCAGAAAACTTGCTCTGAAAGGAAGCCATCCCAAACACAGGGCAATCCCTGGACTTAGGAAAACCAGTTTCCCTTTTGATAGCTTCTAAGAACCAAGGAGTTCTGTTTTGGTCCACTGATTTCAGAGCTCATTCATGCACAAACCTGGGCCTAATCATTCAGTTCCCTTAAATGAAATGTTTGTTTAGGCAGCAGAAGAGAATAGAAAGCTACTGATGATTAAAGCACTTGACTTTACAAAATCTACACCACACCCCGCCCCATGCTGGTTTACAGCTAGGTGTTCTCCAATGGTGGAAACCCTTGAAAAGCTCACATCATAATTTGAGAATCACTTGCCAAATCATATAGGTATTGATGTTTGCTGCTCTATAGTTAAATCACATCAAATGTCAATTTAATCATCTCATTAGCTGGCTTTTATTGAGCTTCAAAGCTCACTACATACTTCTGCAATTCTTTGATTAGGCAACATATAGACTGTATTTGCAGTTTGCATCTGCCAAGTGATTAGCTCAGTGGTCCTGTTAATCTGTTCGTCTCAAAGGCATGGAGGATCAAATTCCTCGGAGGAGCATGCTCTGTTTACATCTTTGGGGCATAATGTCACCATGCAACCTTATGAGCAATATCAGCAAGCAAACGCAACTGCCTGTTTGCTAAGCTAGAGAGTGATTTCAACAACACGGTGCAGGAGGTAATGAAAACACTGACTACCTCTCCCTTGATCATACTTGGTTAGCACTCAGTAACCTGCCTAGCTTTTAAATACTTTCTTACTAAGACTATCCACTGATTAACTATTTTTAGTCAAATTAACTGTCATCCTGTTTAACAGACTAGTGTTTAATTATCCAGTTAAAGCAAACAGCCTGGCTGCCTGTATAAAGGTAACAAGTTAAGGGTATGTATTGAAGATAACAGTTCCTCCCACGTAATTAACAAAGACAGATGGAAATATTCTGTTCAAAAAAATCATCCCAAATATAAGAAATGATAATTAATAGCATCAGCAGTGAACACCCTCCAGCTGCAGCCAGCATCGATTCCTCTGATTTAAAATCCACATTCTAAATCTGCGATTAATGAATTAATCGATTAACATGCCGATTAGTTTGATGAATGTTCCCAGCCACACTTCTTGCCAAAAACGCTGATGTAAGAGCCAAGAAGAGAAGCCGGGTGTGTGATTGTCACATACATAGAGTCTGGATGGCAAAGGTCAGAACAGCTTACTGGTATTGCTGGCCCGCTGCTCCGAATTGTATATCTTTTCTGTCCCTTGGTTATTGCCTGACATGATTTAACAACTGTAATTCCTTATTTAACGATGTCAAAGGTTTTTAGGAAATTGACTGTATTTCACCAACGATATATTTCTTCTTGATTACCGAGTGGTTAAAATGATTTTAAACCAAGACAGCAAAATAAAGCAGTAATAAAATCAATAGAAGGTGCTTAAAACATTCCTTCTATTAGGTAATGGCATTTAAAATATCCGTAGCTTGTAATGGCACTTAGGATATGCCCAAAAATCAATGAGCTAAATTACTTATTGAACTAGTTAATTTGAGCATTGAGTTTTATATGTATATTGATAAAAGAAGCTTCCAAAGGCAGCATTATCAGTTCTGTTATATGGTCAGATGTCTCCCCCTGCTGGAAAGAAGAAAAGAGTCCACCCAGAAGGAAAATAGAATACTGTACTGTGTTTTAGGAAATTGTGTGATGTAAGGTCTAGAAGTGCCACAAGAGGTCCCTGCCCTTACTATACAACAATAACTTCAAACTGATTCAGCACAGGCCACACAGGGCTATTTAGGGGGCTCTTCCAGCTTATGAACAGAGGAAGCTGCGTTCTTCTAGGTCAGACCATTCACCCGTCTAGCCCAGTATTGACTTCTCTGACTGGCAGCAGCTCTCCAGGGTCTTGGGCAGAGAGAGGCTTTTCCCATCACCAGGTACCTGGAGATGCTGCCAGGGATCGAAGTCGGACCTTTTTGCATTTTAACGCTGCCTTAACATCATCTGATTTTAGTCTCTGCTCACTTGACAGCGATCATTCAGTTTTAGCTTATGGGGGTCTTTTAGTTTTTATTGGATTGTGCCAGTGTTAATGCTTACTTATTTAGTTGCTAGGCTTGTATATCACAATGTATGGCTTGGATTATTATGTGCTTTTTTAAACTCTTTGTATCAGGGTTATACATCACCTAGAGGCTCATTGCAATGCGGTAACTGATAAATGTAACAAACGATATAGAATAAGATAAAGTAAATAAACAACAGAAGTGCTTTGCATCATAACGTCTTCTTCCATAGCAGCCCTTTTGGAATCAATATTGCAAAAACACACAGTAAACAAAATTAAAGCCATTCAAACTTTTAAAGAGAAAGGTTCAGGAGCCGTCACTGACAGAAATATAGTATTCTGCTCGTGGATCTTTCCTGGGGGGGAAATCAGGGTTTGTATCCCGTCCTGCAAAAAGTGTCCAAGGGCAGCTTACACAGCACCATAAAAGCAATGTTAGAATAGTAAAATCCGTTTGGCAAATAAAACTTACAAAAATAAAACAGCAATGGCAAACCAGTCTAAAATCCATAATTCATACTGAAATTACGGGTGGGGTGGGGTGTAAAATAGGTTTTAGCCTGGTGCTGAAATGAGAGAAAAGCAGGCTCCAGGTAGGCCCCTCTTGAGAAGTGTTCCATAGGCACAACTGTGACAAGGTCCTATTCAGACATCATGCTCCCTCCTGCAGCCTTTTCCTTCACTTCCATCCAAGCAGGCAAACTAAGCAAATTAAGAATGTCATGGGAAGTTGCCGTATCCCAGGTCAATCCACTGGACTATCTAGCCCAATATTTTCTTCTCTGACTTATAGTGGCTCTCTAGGAAGTTGGCAGAGGCCTTTCCCATCTGCTGCTATGGGATTTTTTTAACCAGAAAAGCCAGGTATTTGTCAGGGTCCAGCTACACCCAGACTATGAACCAGAGTCTCCTTAGAGGTGGAGGAACAGGGGAAGCAGGATCGCAACACACACACACACCAGAACACCAGCACTGCCAGCAACCCTGAGGATTCCTTCATTACTTTGAACCCTGATGTTCCAGCTGTAGCATAGAAGGTCAATTACTGGTTGCCTGAGCTCCCATCTGGGTCACAGGAATCCCCTCTGTCGGCCATACAGCAACAGGAGTGGTGGAGCTGACAAGCTAGCCACACTCCAGAATCATCCATGTGTCTCTGAAACACCAAAGAAAACGTATTTTACCCAATGGTAGTGAGGATCAGAAAAAAAATACATGGTTGAACTTCACTCTGTAAAAAATACTGAAAGCTAAAAAAAAGAAAGAAAATAAATTAAGTGCTCTGGGAATTTTCTTCAACCTCCCTCTGTCCAACAGCGCTTGAGCAAGGACCCTGTAGTGATAACCTCAGGTCTCATCAGGTAGCAAGTTTTTTCTGTCTCTTATGAGGAATAATCTCTGACCAGAAATCCAAATCATAAAAGGTCAACTCCTTCCCTTAAGAGACTAAAATTGATCCATATAAGACCTCATATTGCGAATTCCTGTTGCAGTGCCTTGTCGGGGTTGAACTACTGGCCAAAGGACTTTCTTCATTGTAGATAAATCTGTATGAAATCTTGCAATGCTGCTTTAAGAAACTTTTTTTTTTTAAAGGGTCTGAGGGGCCGGGATTTCTGCAAGCAGTCTCCCCTTTCCTCTTCTTTGGCTCTTACTAGTAGAAGCTGGGATGTAAGAAACAGCATCTGTTAAGAGGCGCAATTATGTCACTCAGTGCAGAGCTGCAAGACCAGGACAGGAAGAGGACTGTGGCATAGCAAGATATGGGTAAGAAGATATAGCAAAGTACTTTGGGCAGCACATACAATCCTCAGAAAGCAAGCAGTGCAACACAAACTTTCAAGCTTGCCAACTGAGAGTGGGTGGTGTGTAACAGCCTATACTGTGAGAGTGGGTGGTGTGTAACTTAGTTATTCTTTCTTTCCTTTGATTCAGAAGGTTCCCAAGAAGGTTTCCTATCAAATACTCAGCATTCAGTCATGGAACAAAGAAATGTTTGGTCATAAATTACCATGGCCCACCAATGGTGTTTGTTGTGAGAAGGCCACAAACAGATTTTGAGAACAGCCACTCATGTGCCCATCACTTCAAGACCATGATAGTTGTTCTTCTTTCAACTACATCTGCACATTACGTAGGAACATAGGAAGATGCCTTATAACAGAGGCCCATCTTCTAACTCAGTACAGTGGTACTGAGTGGTAACTGAGTGGTACTGAGTGGTAACATCTTTCCAAGGTTTCAGACAGGGAACATTCCTTCTCCCACCTGGAGATGCCAGGGACTGAACTGAAGACCTTCTACATGCAAAGCAGATGCTCTATCCACTGAGGTACCATCCTTTCCCATTAATAAGCCAAAGCAGCTGCCAACATCTGCAGCACACTTTTCATTACAAATCACATCTCAGCTCAAGGCTCTTGCTCCTATTTGTGTCCTGTGATCTACGCTGGTGTCTTCCAGGTCCCCAGGTACAAATGCTCAGAGTACTGAGTTTTACCTGCAATTTCTAAAAAGCCTTGGATCTCCTTACTTAAGAAGCCACTTCTCTTCCCATGCCACAATGCAGCAGGTGAGATGAGAAGAGGCACCTGAGATCTTTCTCATTATCAAAGAGAAGGTAGAGGCAATAGAGTGCTTTCTGGAGAGACTACTTGGGACTGGCATGTGTTTTCTCCTTCATCAGAAGGAGGTTGAATTCAGAACACATTGAAAGAAGTTAGTCACTTCTCTGTGGGCTTTTGCAGTGGGCAATGTCACTCAAGAGTATTCAAGGAGGATAAAGCATAAAAGCTAATCTTTCTTATGAGGTGCCATTCAAGGCGGGGGTGAGGGGAGCTTCAAAAGAACAGCAACAGAGACCGGTAATATATTTGTGAATGAACCAAATGAATGTATCTGAGTATCTTCTCTTATCTGAAGCCATCCCTATAAATCAAGATCATGCCTTACAAGGGATTAATTAACACACATTCTGAATCACTGAGCCAGAAAACACGCTGGTATTTTCTGCAAAAATTATGACCAATTAAGTGGTTCTATAACATCTACTTTCCTCAGCAACAGTGAGAAATTCCAAACAAAGACAAGAGACAGCAGCCAGTGTGGGCCAATAGAGAGCTGGTCTTGGACCTGGGGAATAAGTCTCACCTCTGGGTGACCTTGGGCAAGTTGCCACCTCAGTCTCAGTATTGGTTAATCTGTATGCTATTTGCACAGCACCTTGTAAAGCAAAGTTCTTCAGGAGTGGTTTAAATAAGTATAAGAACCTGAATGAATTGCAGCTGCCAACTCATGGTTGCCAGAGGACACAGTGGATTATTTTATGTGCTTCTAAACTACTCTGCTGTTCGGAGTGATTTGCCTCAAACCAAGGTGTTGTGCTCTACTGCCATGGTCTCGAGGTGGCCCATATTAATAATAGCTCTGGAAGAAGTGGGCTGAGACAAAGCCCACCACTCAATTCCCTCTTAACAGTAGGAGCATAAGAAATGACCCCATATAGTCTTGGTCTATCCAGCCCAGAATTAACTATGCTGGCTGGCAGCATCAGCTCTCCAAAGTTTCAGAGTTTCTCTCCCTGTAGTACCTGCAGATGCTGCTGTGGATTGAGCCTTAGGTAGGACACCGTCTGCATGCAAAGCAGAGGCTCTGCCACTGAGCCACAGCCCTTCCCTTAATACTTTGGAGTTGGAGTGGATGACTATTGTAGATATAAAAAAGTTGTTGCTGGTTGCGGTTTAAGCTCTTGTTTTAAATTGTTTTGTGCTGCCTAGTTTTCTCTCTCTGGAAATAAACATGTGGCTCCCCCAACAGATGACTCCAGAGTGAATGCAGCACTGGACAGATAGAAATCTTTAATGTTGCAAATGTTTCCTTCAATTGTGGAAAATGTGTGTTTGTGTGCATGCGTGTGCGTAATTTCAAATAACCAAGGAAGCCCTCCATTTGGAGCATGTGATTGCCGGAAGAAATATCAACAACCTCAAATATGCAGATATGCAGATGACACTACCTAGATGGCAGAAAGCGAGGAGGAATTAAAGAATCTTTTAATGAGGGTGAAAGAGGAGAGCGCAAAATATGGTCTGAAGCTCAACATCAAAAAAACTAAGATCACGGCCACTTGTCCCATCACCTCCTGGCAAACAGAGGGGGAAGAAATGGAGGCAGTGAGAGATTTGACCTTCTTGGGCTCCATGATCACTGCAGATGGTGACAGCAGTCACGAAATTAAAAGACGCCTGCTTCTTGGGAGAAAAGCAATGACAAACCTAGGCAGCATCATAAAAAGCAGAGACATCACCTTGCCAACAAAGGTCCCTATAGTTAAAGCTATGGTATTCCAAATAGTGATGTATGGAAGTGAGAGCTGGACCATAAAGAATGAAGGACAGGTGACCCCATCTAGGCCCGAAGTCACCCCCCCTAAAGCAGGCTCAAAGCTTCTCAAAGCTTTTCAAAATCATTTTCTCAGCAGCTAAGCATCTGCTCATTTGCTCTGCTGTTGCAAGGCAAAACCGTTACTTTTTATCAGTACAAGAAGGCTTCAAAAAGCTAATGAATAGGCTCTGTTCAAAGCAGGCCTGAGAAACGAATCTTATCTCACTCTAGTTGCAACACATCTGAACATGCTGAAGACCCCTTGGCTCTCACCCCCCTTTCCTGGGAAGGGTGCCAAGAGTCCAATAGTCCCAAGACAGCTTTCTGTTCATGCTCAGAGGAACTCATGGGCAGGACTCTGGAAGAAGGAGGAGAAAGGGGGCGGGAACTGGAAGGGGTATATATGTTTGTGCACATGACTGTGAACTCGTGCATGCTTTTTGTGAGTTATCACACTTGCTCCTTCTACCAGTTCATGGATGGTAGAAATAAAGCTTTTTCTCCGAAACTATTCCTTGAGTGCCTGTTGACTCCCACCTCCCTTTCCCGGGCGCAATATTTTTCCCACCCAAGGGCAAAGCCTCATAAGGCTACACTATGGTATTCCAAATAGTGATGTATGGAAGTGAGAGCTGGACCATATAGAAGGCTGATCGCCGAAGAATTGATGCTTTTGAATTATGGTGCTGGAGGAGACTCTTGAGAGTCCCATGGACTGCAAGAAGATCAAACCTATCCATTCTGAAGGAAATCAGCCCTGAGTGCTCACTGGAAGGGCAGATCCTGAAGCTGAGGCTCCAATACTTTGGCCACCTCATGAGAAGAGAAGACTCCCTGGAAAAGACCCTGATGTTGGGAAAGATGGAGGGCACAAGGAGAAGGGGACAACAGAGGACGAGATGGTTGGATAGTGTTCTCTAAGCTACCAGCATGAGTTTGACAGTGGAAGACAGGAGTGCCTGGCGTGCTCTGGTCCATGGGGTCACGAAGAGTCGGACACGACTAAACGACTAAACAACAACAACAAAATGTGTCTTGCACGTGTTAGCAGCGATACAGTGTCTTCCCTGAAACCAAATCTCGGGTTTTTTCCCTCCTCAAATTTCCCAAAATTTCCTAAAAAACGTAGAAAAAGTATCTTTGGGTGGATGCTAAAGCCGCCTCCAGACTTAGGTTGTGAACGAAAAGGACGCTTAAATCATTCATCAACGGCTTCCCTCCAGAGTGTTCTGGAGGCGACTGACCCTCGCATAATGGCATCCCTCCTTTTGCCCTTCTCAATATGGCGACACTACCGCCCCACGACGCCAAGATGGAAATCTTCTCACAGGAAGCCGAACTGCCGGTGAGGTACCCTTTGAGATCATCCCAAGATGGCGTCGCTTTCGCCCGCCCACAGGCTGAAAGGAAGTCGCATGACGTCACTGCGGCTGCCCTTCCCAAGATGGCGCGGCTGCCCAGCTCCTCCCTCAGCATCGCTTGCTTCACACCCGGTGCCCTGAGTCACTGAGAGGCGCTTTGCTTACCGGGAGAAGGAGGCCAGGAACTAGGCCAGGACGTGGAGGCCGCGAAGCCGCCGCTGCTATGCCGGAGCTGGCCGTGGAGCGAGTGGTGGTCCACCCGTTGGTGCTGCTGAGCGTGGTCGATCACTTTAACCGGTGAGGGAGGCGGCGGCCGGCCGGCCGGGCTGAGTCATGGTCGGCAGGCCAGGGCTTAGGGAGGCAGGGTGGCCGTAGGGCTGGGGTGGCGCTTTGCACATGCTCAGGAGCAGCGAGCTGCGAGGAAACTAGTGTAAAGAAGCGCCGGAGTGGAGGCCGCGGAAAGACAGCTTAGTCAGGGGCCCGGGCTGAAGCCGCCTTCCCGCCTATGCCCCTACCCCGGGTTTCGGTTGGGGAGACCCTCTGGCTTTGGCGAGGCCTCGGAGCAATAAAGGAAGCGGCTGCCTTTATCGCGGAGTGAGGCAGTCGAGCCCAGGGGAGAGGCCTGTCTTATCTGCCTGGCTCCCCGATCCTCCTCGGAGCAGCTTTCGGGGGTTGAACGCGGAACCTCTTTCCTTCTGCAGGCCAAGCGGCTGCTCTCTCCCTCTGCACCCCAACAAACGGGCCTTTCGGCCAGAGACTTCATGGAGGCGGGCTGCATGCTACTTTTCGCCGACTTGCTTTTTATGTTTAACGCGGTGTCTTTACCGCGGGTGGAGCGAGGATGAGATTCATCTTTTGCCACTGCTTTTCCAGACTCTTGAGTGGAAAAGCGGAATATAAATGAACTGATATGACTTAAAATATACTTCCTTCCTAAGTAGCAGCCACAGCTGCATGGATGAAAGACATGTAAGCAGCGCATGGCTGTGCCAACTTGACTGAGTAGGTATGTGGCAGAGCATTTGCTTTACAAGCAGCAGGTTCCAGTTCAACAACATCTCTCCCCCAGAAAGCACACCTGCTATATGGATTTCAGAAGCAGGTGGTGGGAAAGGCCATGCTCTGACATAGACCTTGGAGAGTCACTGCCAGGCCATGCAGTGCTGACACTTTGGGGCTAGGTGGATTGGTGGGCTAAGTCAGCTTTTTGTATGTTGACTTCCTCCATTAACCATCAGAAGAAGACAAGCCATCAACACTCAGCTGCCTCCTCCCTGATGACTATCAAGACTCCTTCTGTTGGGAGTCTTGGCAAGTTGCTACATACTCTTTTCCTCCCACCTTAGTTATGCTGGTGTTCATTGCCCTGAGTTGATAAAAATTCAGTTCAGGAATAGTTTATGCTGCACATCAATGTATCTCATCTTTCTTTTGATTTTGCCTTTCTATTTTAGGATAGGAAAAGTTGGAAATCAGAAGCGAGTTGTGGGGGTTCTCTTGGGTTCGTGGCAGAAGAAGATTTTGGATGTCTCCAACAGCTTTGCAGGTAAAGTGATGCCTGAGATCTCTAAGGTTGTCTAGCAAGCCAGATGTGGTTGTAATGTACACTCCTACCCTAACATTTTCCACCCCATTAATGGATTTGGGGGAATTTGGGGTTTGTCCCTTAAATTGTTGGTGGGTAACCTGTAGCCCTCCATATGTTGTTGGACTCCTAGTTCCATCAGCAGCATTTGGAGGGTCAGAGGTTCCCCACCTTTTGTCTTAAAAGTGAGAGACCCAGAAAAGCTGAGTCATAAATCTCAATTGAAACTTGGTTGATAGTCTTGAGTTTTCAACAGCCCTCTGATTAAATAATAACCCAAAGGAGCCCAGTTAGGAACCTGCTGGATTGTGTTTGGCTAAAAGCTTAAATGCGGTCCCTCGAATTCTCAGGCTGTCGGAAGCCATCCTTAGCTTTCCATAGTCTGCTCCAGGGAATCATCATTCTTTCATCTACCTTTAGTTTAAATCTGAGTCTGCCCAGTTCTAGAAACTTGTGATCTTGTCTAGTCATTAATCTTGTGGGCTGCAACTACATGTACCTCATACTACGGTCAATACTGTAGTAGGAAGAGGTCCTAAATCAGTGGTAGAGTATCTTCTGCTTTGCTTGCAGAAGATACCAGATTCAATCCCCAGTGGTATTTCTAGGTGGGGCTGAAAGACCCCCATTTTGAGACCCTAGGTAAAGAGATTGACTTCATTACTGTATTTAAAAAGATGCTTTTATTGCTCACCACATGCTGTTTGTCTCCCTGGGCTCCTTTGGGAGGAAGGGCAGGATATGAATATAATAAATAATAATGGCATTTTCTGTTCCTTGGGGAACTTTTGTAGGTCAGTCATTGAATGCATGCTTTGCTCACAGAATGTGCAGTCCCTGGCATTTCCATTTAAAAAGGACCAAGTGGCAGCTGATAAAAAAAATCCCCTGCCTAAGACGCTGGGTAGCTACTCAGGAGACCAGTACTGGGATTGCATAGTCCAGTAATCTTACTCAGTGCATGATAACTTGCTATTTTCAAAAGCCCTGTGATCCTCTCATAAAGGGTAGAATAGAAATTTAAATCATCCTCACCTCTGTAATGTGAAGACTGGATCCCATTCTAAGTGACTTGCCAGCTTCCCAGAGGCATCTGTGAGAACAAAGTGCTGGACTACCTGGACCCTCTTTGGGCTGCTCTTAATTCCCACCACATGGGATGCAACTTGGCAAAATTGTCACTTTCCTTTTTAAAATTTATTTATGATTTTCAGTTTTATTCATTTCAGTAATTTTACAATCAATTTAATATTTCAAAACTCGACTTCATTCCCCCTCTTTGTGGTCCCTTAAATTTATTTTTTATATTTTCTGCATATTCCAAATTAACTTAATTTTCTAATTTATTCATCTACTTTAAATATAATACTCTTGTAAAACTGCAGGTTATTACAATAATCCTGCCAGTGTTCTTACTGTTTACAGGTTATTTGTAAATATTCAATAAACCATTTCCATGGGGGTTTTTTAAAGGCTGGAAATTCATGCCATGGTTTGGATTCTCTTTTTTTACTCACAGTCCCCTTTGACGAAGATGATAAAGACGACTCTGTATGGTTTTTGGACCATGACTATCTGGAGAACATGTATGGGATGTTCAAGAAAGTAAATGGTAAGCAATGCTTGGTTAGCTAGAAGTGCAAGTCACAGCTAAATCTATCACTAGGAAAAGCCAAAAAGTGATGTTATTTAAATAACTTTGCTATGACTGCTCACAGATGCTTAGTTATTAAAAAGTTTTTCATTTTGGAGATGAACACCTCTGTTAGTGAGAAAATGAAGGAACTGGGTCACCCTTCAACATCAGATTCTGCAAAACCTCTCATGTTTTAACCTAATGCCCCAGCAAAGAAACCATATTTTAGACTACATGCTACTTGAAGGAAGGGTCTTGTTATAGCTTGTGTGTGCAGTAAATAGGCTTTTTGTTGTTCAGTCGTTTGGCAAAGTCCTCAAGGTTGGGCATATCTTGTCTATTTTGCCAACATTCAAAGTGTAGTATTCTGTACCTGTAAAATTTATTTTGAAGCTGATGTCCAAGTCCAGTAAACTTTGGATGTAAGCAATGTCCAGTATGAATGATAGGCTCAGTTTGTGAGAAATTCTAAAGTCTCATCCCGTTTGCTATACAATATCATTGCATGTAGAACCATGCTTTATTCCTGCAAAGTCCCACTTCCAGTGAAACAGTAGAAGAAGGAAATGGCTCTTGGAGGTTGAGCCCTCTTCCAGCTGCTTCATGTACTCTGACTCTTGCTTTGCTTTCTGTGTCTTTTTCCTAGCCAGGGAAAGAATTGTGGGATGGTACCACACAGGTCCCAAGCTGCACAAGAATGACATTGCTATCAATGAGCTAATGAAAAGATACTGCTCAAACTCGGTAAGAGCCACTCACAACCTACAAATTCTGACAAGGCTTGCTATTTGATGTTACTGCAACTTGTAAGAACAAGTTGGAAATGGCAAGATGATCCTTTATGCAATAGCAGGCTGCAAGTTACTGGAAGGAGACTGGTAGGTTTTGTTTTCCACCAATAGGCACTAATGGGTTTCTTTCAAACAGGTATTGGTAATTATCGATGTAAAGCCAAAGGACCTGGGGCTGCCCACTGAAGCCTACATCTCTGTGGAAGAAGTTCACGATGTGAGTATCCTGGGTTTATGCACATCACGTTGCTTTTCCCTCATACATTTCAGTGTCAACCAAAGGACCAGACTAAAACAGGCTGAGCCAATAACAGGAATGCTGCCTGTACCTTGCTCATGTCACTCCTTTTGCAGCCAGCACCCTACAGAGTACCTGAAAAAAACTCTGCTTAGGATGAAAGAACTTGCCAGTGTTTATTATTAATTCAATTCACACTTCCTTATGGAGGTAATTTGGGGTTAGTGTGTCTCTTCCATTGGCCAGTTATGGATCTGTTCTTATTCTTCAGCAACTCTTGGCTTCTTATGCAACAATTGTAAGTTTTTCCAGGGTTCAGACACACACACACACACACACACACACACACACTCTGCCCAGAAGTTGAATAAAGGTGATTACTTTCATGCCTGGTCTCTGCTTGCACCCCAAAGGATGGGACGCCCACCTCTAAGACCTTTGAACATGTGACCAGTGAAATTGGAGCAGAAGAAGCGGAGGAAGTTGGGGTGGAGCACCTGCTACGGTAAAAAAATACCTTTCTCGCCTGTCACTTCAGACTTCTGAGCTTGTGTTCTGCTTACATAGTTACTCCTCAAGATAATACAGGGAGGCAGGCATTCCCATCTTGCAGATATAAAATAATGGATGCAGAATGCCTTTGACCCCTGCAAGGCCACACACCCCGCCAGCTTAATAGAGGCATCATCCTTAATTTATCCTGACAGCCACCCTTCATTGGGATCTAGTGGTAGCCTATCCCTTAGCCATGCAAATGTGCCACCATATTTCCCATGCTGGATTAGGCCAAAGGGTGCCCATCTAGCATCTGGTCTTATTCTAAGGGGAAGCCTACAAGCAGAACCTGCACCTCCCCACAATGCAACTGGTATTCGCTTACATCCCCATGTCTTTGTATGGGTTGGTTGGTCCAGAGGAGATTCAGATTTCTAATCCAACTGTAGAAATGCCCAGCATTGATTTCCGTAATGTGGCAGAGAAAAATAATTCTATTCTTCCTTTCCTGCCAACTGGGTTCTCTTCTTCTGACCCCTTTCTTGGCTGTTCCAGGGATATTAAAGATACCACTGTAGGCACCCTTTCTCAGCGCATCACAAACCAGGTCCACGGCTTGAAGGGACTGAACTCCAAGCTTCTAGACATCAGGAGCTACCTGGAGAAAGTGGCCATGGGCAAACTTCCCATCAACCACCAGATCATCTACCAGCTCCAGGATGTCTTCAACCTGCTGCCTGACGTCAACTTGCAAGAGTTTGTCAAGGCCTTCTATCTGAAGACCAATGACCAGATGGTGGTGGTCTACTTGGCTTCACTCATCCGCTCTGTGGTTGCCCTCCACAACCTCATAAACAACAAGATCGCCAATAGAGATGCAGAGAAGAAGGAGGGGCAGGAGAAAGAGGAGAGCAAAAAGGAGAGGAAGGATGAGAAAGACAAAGATAAGGAGAAGAGTGATGGCAAGAAAGAGGAGAAAAAAGAGAAGAAGTAGAGTAGGATTTTGTATTTGTATATTAAAACCTTGTAAACTGAACTCTGGTGCTGGCTGTGGGTTTTTTTGTTAGTAGAGGCTTGGGGGGTACCCAGAACTGCCTTGGTTTGTAGGTGGGTAGCTAGATAGAAGATGAGATGACCTGAGCAATATCTGTTTAACTGGACCATCTATGGCAGGGATGATAATAAGCCATGAGGCCAAATGCACCTCCAGGACATTGCATGGCCCTTGAGGTGCTTTCTGGAGATTTTAAAGCAATTGTTGGATGGCCATCTGTAATGCATGCTTTAGTTGAGATTCCTATACTGCAGGGGGTTGGACTAGATGACCATTAGGCTCTCTTCCAATTCTGATTCTATGAGATTCTCACCAGCTCTGCTTGAAGTCTCCTTGAGTGTTTTTGGCTGGCTGGAACGTGTCCCAGAATTCTTAATATTTCTAATTGCCTGGATGGATGAGAGACAGGAATGTGTGTAGAAATAAAAGCTGTTACATATAGGGGAAATGTATATTAATTTCTCCACCTACTTTTGCCTCTGCCCATGCCTACCACTGCCATGTGGCCCTTTGACTGAAAAAGGTTCCCTGTCCTTGATCTGTATACAGCCTGAAGCAAGAAATGGCACTAGGGCAGACAGCCTGGTTAGTCTTTGCTTTAGCAAAAGCTGTCAGCCCTGGCATGGCATAATGCCTCTTCAGCCAGCTACAAAGACAGAGTCTTGATCTTGTTTGCTCACAGTGTTCAAAAGCAGGCCCCACAGACGCACACCCTAAACTGGACTATCCAGTCTGGCCAGTGAGACCATAAGCTTAATCCCATAACCAAGAAAGTCTGTTATGGGGGCATGTATGGCTATGCACCCCCAGATGCACACACCAGAGGTAGACCACAGGCCAGCTCTTGCCTGGATTTGTTCTGAAGTACAGCAAAGACAACAACAACCTGAGGTACTGGTACTTTTTTGCCAGAGCTCATGCAATAATGAGCTTCAGCCGCCAGGTGGCAGCAAACACTCATGCAGCTGGTTTTAGAAATCCTCGTCAATACAACCCCCAAAGTAGGGAAAAGTTTAAATGACATACAGTGGTGCCTCGCAAGACGAAATTAATTCGTTCCGCGAGTTTTGTCGTCTTGCGATTTTTTTCGTCTTGCGAAGCACGGTGTCGGGAAAGTTTTGGAAAAGCTTCAAAAATCACCAAAGTCTTTAAAAACCTCAAAAAAGGCTACCACACCGCGTTCTACAAGTTGCTCCTCGAAGTCAAGTCGCAACTGTATTAACGGTGTTAAGAAAAAGGAAACAAACTTTCAAGACGTTTCTGTCTTGCGAAGCAAGCCCATAGGGAAAATCGTCTTGCGAAGCAGCTCAAAAAACGAAAAACCCTTTCGTCTAGCGAGTTTTTCGTCTTGCGAGGCATTCGTCTTGCGGGGCACCACTGAACAAGCCATCAACAGTAAAACCATCAAACAATAAGAGAGTAAAAATTGCACATTATCCACAAAAGAGGCAAGATCTTGACCGTTGCACAATAGGAGAGGGTTAGAGAGATTGCTTGCTCGTGAGGTGACCATTAATTGCTTACCACTGCCGCATATGCCCACCTTGTCCAAGAACAAGCTGGCAAACTTTTGGGGCTAAAGGAGGTTACTTTACTAGGAACCTGCCTCACCCATAGCCTCTTTCAAGACAGGTGGCATGAAGGGGAGATATTTAGCCTTGACCAGGTCGTTTGCTTTCCGCTTCACAGACATAGTGGTTTAAGGAAGAAATCTTTACTTGGGAAGAGAGTAGAGAGATGAAACAAAGGAACATGGGCAGACTCTGGGTGCTGCATCAGACCAAAGGCCCATCTGACACCCCATTCAGTTCTCGCAGTGGCCAACCAGACGGCAGTGGGAAGCCTGCAAGCAGGATCTGAGCACAACAGTAACTTTCCCTACTTGTAATTTCCAGCAACTGGTATTCAGAGGCATACCACTTCTGTTTTTGTCATTTTCCTGTTTTATTTCTTTTTTGTTATGTTTGTTGTTTTGTAGACACACATGCATGTGCACACACATAAATATGCATAAATATATGTAAATACCTAGCTGTTGTGATCAGTACACCTTGCTGGAGTGAATTCTGTGAATTATTTCTGCATTCTGTGAAGTACTTCCTTTTGCATGTTTTAGGTCAGCTACCAATCAGTTCCAGAGCCTGAGGTCTTGTTTTATGAGACATGGGGAAAAGATTTGCACTTTTCTCCAGCACAGCATCCTTGATTTTTGTTTCTTCCTCTCGCATTGCTTTTGCACACATCTGTCTGAGGCCCTTTTTTGCAGAACTTTTACTGTTTCTGCTTTTGCTTTTTCAAGTGGCTGCCTAGTTGCTGTAGGGAGACCTGAAACTGGGATTCAAACCTGTGCGGAAACAACCAACCTCTGCATTTTCCTGTGAAGTCTTTTTATCTGCTTTTCTATAGCAAGTCAGATACCCAGGTAGGCCCTTTGCTTAGGACAAAACCTCTCTGGAAGATGTTTGTTCCTGAGACAAGAATTGCTAATTTACAGGCTCTTTGGCCCACCAGTGAAATTGGAGATTATGACAACTGCCGCCCTCCAATTCCCAGAGCAGCAAGAGCAGAGCTCTGATACAGCAGCCAAGCCTGTGACAACGGTGACTTCAAACTCAGCCCCCACTGCAGCCCCTCTAATTACAAAGGAAACTGCCTGTTAAGGATTGGCAGCAGTTCTCCCAAGTGGCTTTGGCAAGATGCTGATGGAATCCAGAAGGGCTTTTCTGCAAACTAGGAAGGAGGTCAGACAGTCAAGCAGCCCAAAGCTGCTTGTGTGAAAAAGGACATTCCCCTCACCCCCTTGGAGTCCTGGCTAGTCAGATGAGAAATTCAACACGAACACAGTAGCTGATGGTGGAAGGAATGAGAATCAAGGTGACAATGGTTGAACAGAACTATCTAGAAGCCAGTAGGCTGCTGCTTATTGCAAGACTAGATCATGTCCAAAAGATCTGGTTTCATGAGTTGATTCAGTACTGTAATTGCCTTTGGTAGAGTGAAGAACATTGTAGAGTAATAGCTGAAGTTCTGTGTTTTGCTAGGGAAAGAGAGATGAAGTACCTACCTCCAGACCTGTGTGCAACATGCATGGATTAGGAGAGGCTCCTAATTGCAAGGGAAGTCACCAGATTTGTTTCACAGCTGTCTGTGCTGGATGCTCTCCAACATCTTTGCGCGCTTGGATAAGGATTTAACATGTGCACTAAGGTAAAGGTAAAGGGACCCCTGACCATTAGGTCCAGTCGTGGCCAACTCTGGGATTGTGGCGCTCATCTCGCTTTATTGGCCGAGGGAGCCAGCGTACAGCTTCCAGGTCATGTGGCCAGCAAGACTAAGCTGCTTCTGGAGAACCAGAGCAACACACGGAAACGCCGTTTACCATCCCGCCAGAGCGGTACCTATTTATCTACTTGCACTTTGACGTGCTTTTGAACTGCTAGGTTGGCAGGAACAGGGACCAAACAACGGGAGCTCACCCCATCACGGGGATTCGAACCGCCGACCTTCTGATCGGCAAGTCCTAGGCTCTGTGGTTTAACCCACAGTGCCACCCACGTCCCTGTAACATGTGCACTAACTACTGGTAAATAGATTGGTGCTAAAAAAGCAAAAGTCTGGAAGTTTGCTGGGTGTCATTTTTCATCTGAATGACTTTATAGGATTATCATGGCACAGGGTGGACAGCCATTTGCCTCAGCTCAGAGTGACCTGCTGGTTCTGCTTAGAATGCCCCAAACAATACAGAGTCTAAGAGGGGGGAAATGGGATGCTGTCCTCTACCAGACCAGGCTCTGTCCATTTAACCAAATAGGGTCTGTTCCTGGCAACAGGTCTTTCCCATTGCCTACTGAGCCCTTAAAATAGGCATGGGAACTTCTGCACACAAATGTGTTTCACCTTTTGAGCTATGGCCCCTCCCTAGTAGAAGATGAAGTTGCCTTTCATGAGACTTCTGCTGGCCTGTATGATCTATTTCACCTGGCTGTGGCTCCACAGGGGCACAGGCTTTTCAGCCCTATAAGCTACAAGCAGGGCGAAGGTCAGTTGGACCACTGATCTACTGACCTGTGCTCCCCCTGCTTTCAAAAGTGTTAGTCCGACAGAGGCAAGGAACCTGTGACCTTTCAGCTATTTTTGGTACTTCACTCCCATCCACCATAGCCAGGGATGATGGGAGTTGTAGTCCAGCAACAGCTAGAGACCCACAGGTTCTCTCCACCCCCCGGCCACTTTAAGTTATCTTGGAAGTGAGAGCCATTGCAAGCTGCCTTAATAGCACTGCTTCTAAAATAGCCACTGCCCTCTTGTCTTTGGCCCAGCCTTCCTCTCCGTCACTTTGCTGCTATTTGGCTCCATTGCTTTTGTTTTCTCCTGGGAAATGGAACAGAAAGCAAACTAGCTTGAGAGCCTGGAAGATGGCAAAGCTTGCCCCAACACCTTCCAAGCCGTCACACCCTAACGCTGGCAGGGGCCACTCACCTCCAGTTTGGAATGTGTGAGGGTTTCACTGGCCAAACAAGGGCATGGGGCTCGCCCTCCTGGTTTCCCAGAGTGACTCCCCCAGCAGTGGGAATCTCTGGCTGTTTTGCTTCCCCAGAGAACAGGGTGATCTTCTTTCCCTGCAGCAGAGCTCACAAAGCCAGCCTGTGCCTCTTGGCCAAGCTAAACATGTTTTGCTGCTCCCTCCTTCTGCCCACAACACAAGGCTGCTCTCTGCCTTCAGGGACAAAGCCATGCTTTTAAAGCTGGCAGAGAGGAGGGGAAATCTTTCCGCTACAGGCCCCAACCCCTCCCCTCTGACAGTCCTTCAGGTAGAAGCCTTTGCAAATTCCCTCCCCCCAGGCCCTGGAAACTTCCTCTGAAACACAGGGGGCTTGTCTTTGGCACCAAATGCTGCCCAGCAGAGCCATTCTGGCTCTGGTTGTGCGCTAAAGAGTTGGAGGAAGTGGTCACACCTCCCCCACCCCCACCCCCCACCTTCGCTTCCAAATGCCAAGAGCAGCAGCCTGTGTGCCAGGCCTGCAATGGCTCCCTTGGCGCCAGGCTAGCTTGGGGGCCTCTTTGGTTTCCCTGGTTGGAGCAGGAGACAAGTCAGCTGGGGAAGGCAGTGGCGGCGGCCTGGGACTGCTGCAAAATGTGGCTTTCCCGTCTGAGCATTCGAAGAACAAAAGCAGAGCCCTGGAGCTCGACCAGACCCAAGGGGGCCCCATCTAGCCCAGCCTGCTGTTCTGACAATGGCCTGCCAGGTGCCCATCCTGGAAAGCCCAATGGCACTCCTGCATATAAGGACACCACTCTCCCCAGCCTCTTCTGGGCACACACTTTCAAAACCCGAACAGGAAAAACGTTGAAGTCCAAGCAGCCTACATGAGCCTTCCTGCAACTGAGCCCCTTGGGGTCCTTTCTCCACTCTTCTGAGTGCATGCAAATCTTTGCAGGCCCTTGAGCAGTGGTGGCAGGAGCTGCTATGCCTCCCCTCTTGGGCTGCGAAAATGTGTGCCACTTCTGCACTGCTGAAGTGGACTAGATGGGGAGATTCGTCTAACTGCTGAGTTGAATGACAGACACAAGTATTTGCAGCACAGCAGTGGGCTGGATGATGTGCTTAAAAGCAAGGAGAATTTAACCCCTTTTGGTCGCCCTGGGTTTCCAGGCCTGCCTAGGGCTCTTCTTCTTTGCCTGTCTACAGGATGTTCCCCTTGCTCCCTTTCAAGCCAGAGCATTAGGAACAGGGGGTCAAAAACCTCCACCTGCAAGCAGGGAAACAGGCAGGAGTCAGGCCAAACTCTCAACTGGGTCATCCTACAGTGGGGGTTTGGGGGAAGCACACAGACCAGAGGGCGATGAGAGCTGCGGTGCCCCCACCTGTGGCTCTAACACAGCAACAACCTTCGCCATGTACACGTTTGGGAACCGCCCCACCCAGCACCCAGGAGAAGCCACATCAGGGTCCCAAAGCACAGAGGGACACATGAAGCCCACAAGCAGCTGCGGATTGTTTATTGCACAAGAAATTGGCGTCACTGAGGCAGGATGATGCAGTACAAAACTATCCAGGATCCCCATCAAAAGCTATTGCAATTCTTTGTATCCACAGACATTTATATACACATTTTTATACACATTTTATATACACACTTACTTACAAACGAACACGCGCGCGCACACACACAGTCCAGCTCTCATATGCAGACATACACCTTGCTGTGGAGGCTTGAGGCATCCCCACCGTCTGCCATGCAGCCATAGGACACACACACAGACGTATGCCACTCCCACTCTTGCATCTGGTCCCTGTTCTCAGGGTGTGCCAGCCACACATACTCCAATCAGAGGATTTTTTTTTAAAAAACCACCCAGAAATAAAGACAGGGGATTCTTCTGGTTCGCCCCCTGCCCCTTCTTCCTGCCTTTTAGTGCAAAAAAGTTCAGAGTTCTGCACTTGGGATAACCTGTTTTGCAGACATTCAAGGTAAAGGCTTCCCCCTACAATCTTGCAGCTCACTGGGCACCAATGTTTCCAGAAAAAGAAGATGCCCCACTTCCAACAAGACTTGGAACAGCTCAGATCAGGAGACTCAGGTTCTCCATGCCTGGCGGAAGCCTGGTTTGGCCTCCCCTGCAATCTGGCCAAAGGCCGTCCTCTCTCTTCCTGTCTATAGCCTTTGGGGTTGAGGGGGGTACCCATTTGCTGCTTTGAACAGCCCAGATCCTGCTCCATGACACAGCTGGGGACTGCCTGGGGCCCTGCCCTGTCTTCTGCTTCATGGGTTTGGGGAGGAGTGGAGCCTGGGATGTGGGCCAAATCCTGCCCACTGCTTTCAGCAGAAAACCAGCATGGTTGCAGGGCACAGAAGCCTCACCTACCAGCACAGGGAGTGGGAAAAGGCCTCAGGAAAGAGGAGGTGGGTTTAGGAAAGTTGTAGGGAATCCTGCCTCTAGATCCCACCCATCTCTACTGATCCCCAGCGGCTATCTGGAGCAGGGGCTCGCAACACACTCCAGTGTCCTTGGCAAGGGGGCAATTCTCAAAAGTGCTCTTTTTTCCTGTGCAGAATGCCTTGACATAATGTTCAGGATGTCCTGGTGGGTTGGTACCAGTGGGGGTTGGGTCTGGATTGCTTTAAAAGGCAGCTACGACAAAAGCCCATGAGGCCCATAGGTGGGGCAGAATGGCTGCATAGCTCAGAAACTGGTACAAGGAATCCACAGGGAAGGAAGTGGATACCACTTGCAGCCACTGCTCTGCTGGAAAGCAACTAAATATTTTTTTTTGGGGGGGGAGGGGGCAGAGAAGGGGAGCACCTTCTGCAGCCTCTAGTTCTCCAACCACAAGATCTAGGCCTGGGCAATCCCTCTTCCACAAAGCCACCTCCTTCCACCTTCCTTCCTTCCTGGAGATTTGGCTCCATTTCCAGGTATTCAGGATGGCTTCCCAGGAGGATCTCTTTGGAGTCACTCTTGCCCAAAGCCCTCTGTCTCCTCAATGGCGTAAAGGAGCTTCTCCTTCAGCTGCTCATAGCTCTTGTAGGGAGGCAGATCCAGGCGGTTGAAGCTGCAAAAGGAAGACAGCGCAGCCAATCAGCAGGGGGAAAGGAAAGGAAGTGCCCTCCCACCCATCCAAAGCATAGGCAGGAAGGGCCAAAGCAGACGAACTCACCATGTGTGGCTACGGGGAAGCCAGGTCTCCTTGCCAACCTTATCAATGCAGAACTTCTGGGGCCCATTGCTGCCTGTCAGAAAAGAAGCACAACATCAGAAACCCACAAAAAGTACCCATGGGGTGTGACAAGAACACACAGTTGCACTTCAAATGCAAACTGGCTTGCAAACCATCTTGGCAACCCCACCCCACCTCTAAGACTAGAGCTGAGAAGTAGATTGAGCTGTGTTCCTTCACCACAAGCAAAGGCAACCAAACGGGCTCAAAACAACTTCCACGTGCCCCCATAGCCCTGGCTCCAAGCCTGACAGACAGAACCACACGACCCTCCCTCCCCCCACCATGAAGTTCTCCCACAGTCACTCAGCAACTGGGACGGCGACATCCCCTGCTTCCCCCTCCCTAGGCAGCCAAATGCACAAATACCAATAAGCTCAGCAAATCCTCCGACTGGCAACC
This sequence comes from Podarcis pityusensis, assembly GCF_964106645.2. Taxonomy (NCBI): domain Eukaryota; kingdom Metazoa; phylum Chordata; class Lepidosauria; order Squamata; family Lacertidae; genus Podarcis; species Podarcis pityusensis. The sequence goes on along the minus strand of NC_138033.1, from coordinate 47,455,271 downwards.
GGCAAGTCCCCGTCACAAACTGCAGAAGCCGGATTCTCTTCTCGTTGTCCATCTCCTTGATCACCTGCAGCCAACATGGTTGGGGGATGTCAGACCGGGTTCCCACCTTCCCAAAAATATTTCAGGCTCTCAGGGACAGGGATTTGCCCAAAGCAACACTGATTGCGTTAATAACAATGACAGCTAAGTGCGGGGAGAGACATCTGGTTGGAAGTCAGATCCTCAGAACTAAAAGGTCCTGCAAACAGGTCATGCGTTACTGATGAGGCAAATGCACTCTGCGTATGATCAGAGGCATGTGTCAGTACTCTGCCACATCCAAGGGTCTGTCCAGGGCAAACCTTCCTTTCCCCCTGTCTATACGGGGGACCCCTTGGCCAGGAGCTCTTCCTTGGGAGGCTCACCTGCCAGAACCACTGGATCTGCTTGCTGTTCTTGGTGTAGTGCCGATAGATGGTGTTCTTCTGCCAGTCACTCATGTCAATCTCCTGCATGCCACACAGCATCAGCTAGAAGGGAGGAGAAGGCGAGAGGGGGCCCAGCCCAGGTCACCGGGAGAGTCCAGAGGCAAGACCCACCAAGGCAAGGCTTCTATCATTTTGAGAGTGCGGCTGCGGAACTTGGAGGGCGAGGGGCAGTGGGGAGATTCAATTAGAACTTCTTTAAAAAAATCAAATTGAGTAAATACCAAGGTCCCTCTGAAATGTCCCTTTCTCTCAATAATTGTTCCACTGACAAGTAACAGTCAGAGGTCTCATATTCGCAAGGAGTGGCAGCCTTATCGAGGGGCTGCAGGAACGTAAGATGGTAGATGACCATGTAGTTGGTTCATTGGAAGCCAGACAGTAGATCACTCAACTGCCGTGACCTCTGCACAGCCTGACAATGTACGAAGGCAGAGCCCAGAGCAGGAGGACAGGCCCCTCTGGGTAGGAGAGGAGGCCCCCACACTTCCAACATCCCAGCTCACCTCTAGCTCCTTCTCATCAAAGTACCGCAGCCACTCCAGAGGTGCCACCTCATTGAAGCCATCCAGAAAGGCCTTGGTCTGCTCCTCCACACCCCGGGTGAACCGCCAATCCGTCAGCAACCTGCAAGGATAGACAGACCAGCCACTCAGCACCCCTTGGGCACCTAAAGACCTGCAGCTGATTGACCTGGCCCTGGCTTGATCCAAACCTCAGCTGCGTGATTTTGGGAGGACCCTATTTCCTGTTCTTCATGGATTAATGAACACACACACCACAACTGAGTATCCCAAATGCCTTATCATCTGTATCGCATTCATTCTCAGAATCAGCCAGTGAAGTTGGTCCACAACGTTCCCATTTTACAGATGGGGAACTGAGCACCAAATGCCCAAGGCTAGCTGATGAGCATAACAGCAGAGTGCAGGGCTTAATTTCGTGGCCTACCACCCTGCCTGGTCAGCAGCCCAGCAAAGAGGCAATTCCTGGAGCCAAATGCCATGCAAAATGAAAGAGCCTCTGGCCAAGCTCTTCTCGAAGCACCTCTAAGCCTCAGGAAAGCGAAGACCGGGAACTCACATGATGTACTCGTCCTTGTTCTCCTCAGTGACCCGGATGCTCTCTCCACCCTCCTTCAGTTCGTGGGTGGTCACCTTGCCCAGAATCTCCATGTCCTGAATGAAGTAGAGTTCCAGGCCGCACTCCTCTAGGTTGTTCTCTCTGCAAAGGGTGGGAGACAGAAGCAGCAGATGAATCTTCACTAGGAGGACAGTTGGGGGCCTCAGCAGCTGCCGCCGAAACCTACAAGAATCATGCTCTGGGGGCTAAAGATCACAGGCCAAGTGGCTGCTGTAGCTGGCAGGATATCCCGAGTCCCAGGCGTGCATGGCGTCCCTAGTTGGGACGGACAAAACTGCCCCTGCAGTCTCAGTAGCTTAATTCCCCCCCCCCCCCGAAGATATCACGAGACCTGCTCTCAGCATCCCCAGCCCTAATTTGGTTTGCAAACCACAATTCCTTGGCGCTATGCCACAAGCAGCCCCCGCCAGTTTCATCCTCCCTCTTCTGCTCATTATAACAGCACCATTCAGATCAAGGTCTTTTGCTTTGCCCCTTTGCTCTGTCTTGTTTGTCACCCTCCCTCTTTACACCGGGGTGGGACCTAGGACCTATTTCAGCTGGAGGGTCACTTCCCCTTGTGGGGAACTTCCCAGAGAGGTCTGGAGGGCTACATTTGGCCCCTGGGCTGGCGGATTGCCCCTCCTGCTTTTACGCTGCAAACCTCAGCCTTCAGGCTTTGGGGCACATGAAACACAGAAGATGAGAGCAACTAAACGCTGCACACTTGGGCAAGGTGCCAAGCGACAGCAATAGGAGGGGCGGGGGCTGTACTGCTGGTTGCTATGAGATCACCACAGGTTAAAAGTGGCTGTGCAAGCCATCAGTAGATTTGGGGCACCAGCTCCATGGGACACGGGCTCATGAGGAAATGGGGGGGGGGGCAAGCAGCACCCTTGCTAGCACTGACTTGATCCAGACGATGGAGTTGTAGAACTCGGGGTCAATGGACTCCAGGTCCTTGAGGGTCGGCCGCTTGTTCAGCATGCGCTTGTAGAAGGGCAGTGTGAAGCCTGTGTCAATGAACTTGCCATGGTACAAAGCCTGCAGCACAAGGAGACACACACCCACCCCAAAAAAGTACGTTAGAGCAAGCTTAGCACCAAACTGCAGAGGAAAAGCAAAAATACAACATGTCCCCCCCCACACACACATCAAAGGGGCAGCTGATCCCATCACCTCTCTTCTTGCATTCCCCCAGACACACACCTCCACTGCACACTAGGCTCCAAGGTTATTCTTTTTTTAAAAAATTTAAGGTGCCAATATACCAGAAACATTTAGCCCCATGTTCATTTGGAATCCAAGTCCCACAGAAATCCCAGCCGACAACACGACAAAAATCACATAAAGTAGCATAGTGGTTGTGTGTGTGTGGACTCCATTTCTAATCTTTAAAACACAACTCATTTCAATGCCCAGAGAATTGGGTGCCTTACCCTGATGCCTAAAAGGCAACAAAATGGGTGCTAGGCATGGTTCTTTAGGGAGGTGCACTCCAGCTGAGGTGTCACCAAGAAGAAAGCCCTCTCTTCCTTTGCCAACAATAAGGACCCACAAGTGGCAGAGCCCTTGCTTGGCATGCAGAATGTTCCTGATTCAATCCCTAATGGCATCTCTGGGCAGGGCTGGGAAGGACCTTTGCCTGAAATCCAGGAAAGCCGCTGCCGGCCCGTGTATGACGATACTCAGCCAGATGACCCAAGGAAGGGTCCTTATGTTTCTGGTGGCACTCGGCAGTACCTGCGCCTGAAGCAACAAAGAGCTTTGAAGGCTGAGAGCCACAGGGACTGTTAGCTCCCCCCACCCACACTTTGCTTTCCAGCGGGTACCCAAATGTCCCCCTCTGGGGAGCTGAGGCAGCCAGCCTGCTCCCCAAACAGTTCTGGAGCAACGTTTGTTTAATCAAAACTCCGCGGCCACAGAACGGTCTTCTGGGAGCCAAGAATAACGCAGACGCTTTTGCGCGTCTGGAAAAGACCAGCCTGGTGGTGAGTAATAGTCTAGGGTTTGGAGGGGAAGGGGGAGCCAGGAGGGGAAACCATTGGGAAAAGTTCTTCCTGCTCTTTCAAAGGCCAAAGGAGGGCAAGCCCACCCAGGGATCAGGCCCCGAGACTCGGTCTAGGGGCAGCGCCTGCCCTCTTGGTAATTCCCAAGCAGCCCCCTTCTTTGGGTGTGGGCAGCTGCCTTTTCCTCCTGTAGAATTCTCAGGCCAGGCCAAAGGCCCAAGTTCTCCTCCCCTTTTGCCTGGAGGATCAAGGGAGTGGGGGAAAGTTACACTCCTTTCTCTGCTAAGAAACAAAAATACAGAACTCTGGAAAAAACAAGGGAAGAAAGTGTTCCATGACACACTCTTGTCACAAAGAGGCCACCTGACCTGATCCATTTTTCCTGGCTGCTTCCTTTCTGCTCAACAAAGTCAGAACAGACGTGCCATTTCGGAACTCAATGGATACATAGCCGTCTTTGGCCACAGAATTAAATTTAGTTTTGAAGAACGCAAATATTTTGATTCCCACTCTGCAAAACTCCCTTTCTTTTTTTATTCCAGGGGAAAAAATGATTTCTCTTTCCTGTGTACACCTTTTCCCAGCAAAACTGTTGGAGGGGCAGAAATGTGTCCCTGTTGCCAAAGGAGCCAGGCCAACGCACAACAGGGTTACCTTGGCGACAGACATCCCCCCCACCCCAATTTAACCAGAGAGTTCTGCTTTCAGCCACTTAGTGCCGTGACACCATCATGTCCTTCCCCACGTGATCCACGAATGGCCAGAATACAGTGGAGAAATAGAAGCACAGCCAGAAGCAAAATGCTGCCAGAGCACTGGTTGGCCAGGTGAGGTGGGTGGAATTGGACAGGATGAACATTGCAAAGCGGCCGCTAATGGCAACGGGTGCCACTGGGAGAGGATGGGGGTGCCTCCCTTTCACCTCAAAGACTTGATGCATCGCTCCTGAAGATTTCACAGTAGCCTCTCCTGAATGCTACAAGTACTATAGCTCAGTATCAAATCCCAGAGAGGTAGTAGCTGTGTTAGCCTCCTGAAGAAAAACAGCAGCTTTCCCTGACCTGGTGCCCTTCATCAGCCACAGCCAATGGTTAGGGGTGGTGGGATCTGCCGTTTGAAACATCTGGAGGGCACCTGCTGGGCTGGGCAATACTAGGATAGATCAAACCGTGGCCTGATTTGACCTAAAGCAGCTTCATAGGAACACAGGAAGCTGCCTTATTCCAAGACAAACCACTTGCCCACCTAAGCAAAGTACTGTCTCCACTGACTGGCAGCAGCTCTCCAGGTTTTCAGGCAGGAGTCTTTCCCAGCCCACCTGGAGATGCCAAGGATTGAATCTGGGGCCTCCTGCATACAAAGCAGACACAGTGCCACTGAGCTATGGCCCTTGCTGTGCAACGACCTGCACTTCTAGGTTGGCAACCTGAGTTTAGAGAAAAAGTTGCCTACACTGTGAGCAAGCACCCACGAAACGCAAGTGGCGAAGCTACGGAAAGCAGTCAAGGTGAAGGGCAGAACTCCCGAGGTAGTGAGAGGCAGCAGAAGCCCCACCCAGCCCCTGCACAAAAGCCCTCAGAGGCAGAGCCCCCACCCTCACCCCCCCAGGTGCTAGTATAGGAGATGCTCACCATGGCAATGAACCTGCCAATGAAGCGGAAGTAGGTGAGGTGGTCGGGGTTGATGGACGAAGCAGGGTTGATCTGCAGGCAATAGTTGTTCTTGCCAGCGTATTCAAACAAGCAGTACATGGGGTTGAGCACCTCGTGGGACAGAAGGAAGAACCATTCGCTGTTGGGGGGGGGGAGAGAAGGATGGCTGATGAGAGCCAGCCCAGCCTAGCCATTCAGGCCCAACCATTGTCAACTGTCCTGCGCAAGGGTGGGCGGGGGCCTGTGCACACACGCTCCTTCGGCAGCCACAGTCACTGCTCTCTCTTGGCTATCTCCCTCCTTTGGTGCAGAGAGCCCCCGCATCCTGTCCGTGGTTCTACCCTGTGGTAGAACAGCATGACGTAACCTACCATAGGGTAAAACCACTGGCAGGACACAGGGAGATGCGTCAGAAGCTCCTGCAGGGCGGGAGTGGCTGCCGTCTGGAGCCGAAGTGGCAGCCCGTCTGGGACACGCTGGACTCGAAGCTCTGCAGAGGAGGCCACCAGGAGGCCTCTCAAGTCCCAGGCTGCACAGCCAGCCAACCAGGGGACCCTCTCATGCTCTCTGCAGAAGGCCAGGCCCTGTCGATCCCACCCCGATGTCCTGAGTCACCTCCACGCTGCTGCTTCAGCAGTTTTCCCAGGGTGGGATAAATCCCAAAGGACCAGGGAGGGTGGAAATTTGAATCTCCCACCCCTACCCCACTGTGCTGTGCCGACTCACCGGGCAATTCCGCCGTAGTCCAAACCCTCCTCCCCACGCATGATGATGTACAGTCGACGCCGCAGATCATAAGGCTTCATGTTCATGATCTGAGCAGAGAGAAGTGAGGTTGGCAGGTGCAGTGGGGAGAGGAGAAGGGTGCTCTGCCCAAGGGGTGACCATCCTCCCCTCCCCTCCCCCTGACCCAGGCCTCACGTCACCTGCTGGAAGGAATCTTCGAAGAGTGTTTGCCGAGAGACACTGATCTTGACATGGCTGGGCAGCGCGTTGGACTGTGAAGGAGATATAGGTTGTAAGAGGCCCAACGACCCATATTCAGTCCCTGCATCCTGTCTAGGTTTGGGCATCCTCGTCCCCACCCACCGCCCGCCACTGGGAGCCACAGATTTTCTGGGAATCTCGCAGCTTCTCCTCCTGCCCTGCTGGGAACATGGTGAATGAGCAACTCACATGGCAAAGGAAGCGGAACTGGTGGAACTTCCAGCGAAAACTTCGGTCGTATGCTCCAGGTGACCCACCTTGCTTACTCCTGCAACAGTAAACACGGCCTTAGTGGGGCCCTGGCCACATTCACATTTATTGGCTCTTGAGACTGACTGATTTCCTTCTCTCCCACAGTTTAAGTTTGTGTGAACATTTCAGATTCATTAGATACCTTCCAAGAACACAGAGTGGATATCCCACAATCGTCAGCACTGTATCTGGAAGGTCCTAAAAGCTCCCACAATGCACTGCACGACCCCTCCAAGCCTGGCTGGCAAACAAGGGTCAGATGGCCAAAAATCCCCCCTTGCAAGGAATCCTCCATCTGGGAAGAAACCCACAGGCACCTGGAGGCTATGCTGGGCAGTGCTGAGAGGGCAGAGCACCACACCGGAGGGACTTACCCTGACTCAAACCCGGGACGGGGGTCTTTGAAGGTGGTAGTGCGGGTGTTGTGGTCCACAAAGTAACGCACCCGCTCGTTTGTATACTTCATCTCCCAGCCAGGTGGCAGCGCTGGCTCCTGGATCATCCTGAGCAGAGTAAGAAGTTCAATGGCAACACACACCTTGGCCTGATCTCTTTCCCCTGCCCAGACCCACCCACTGCAGCTGGAAGCAGCGGCAGTTTCTGCTCCTGGCGGCCTCAACCAAGCTCACAAAATGCTTCACCCATGCCCAGTATGCTAGCTCCAGTTCAGCCTTGGGCAGGAACCAGGACAGGCAGAGACAGTCTTGCTGGGCACAGTCATTCTGCCTGCTCACCAGGCTTGGAACTCAGGGCACATGCCCAAGGGCCTGAGAAGGAGCCTGCCCTGCCTGTCCCAGGAGGAACATTCCTACAGCCGCTGGGAATGATGCAACTCAGGTCCATCTGTGGGGCCTGGTGGACAGCTTGAGACCCCTTGCAGGCTTCCTATGCCCCTCTGCAGGCTGAAGAGACCTCACAGTTGCCCCAAGGCTACTAGATAGGAGTCCCGGAGTGCAAGCCAGAAAAAGGAAGCCAAGCCTACCCCTGGGTGCGGGGGTCCTCCCATTGTGTGGTGCGGGTGTTGTGGTTCACGTAGTAGATTCGCCTGTTGTCCTGTCTTTTTTCTGGAAGGAGAGGGAAAGAATGGAGAGGTAATGTTAGTTTCCCTCTCTCTGGCCAGGCTGGATTGGGGCCCAGCAGGGAAATCTAATGGGGAATCCAGAACCAGCAGACACACAGCAGCCAGGCTCAGATGGGACGAGCCTGACATGCCAGGGTCTTCCAACATGCTCCCTGCCACAGCAGAGAATAGTGCCTCCAAGTCTTGCATGGAAGAGGCCCAAGACACACCAGCCTCTTCCCACAAGGAATTCAGCCTTGCCCCTCGTCCATCTTTCCCCCACCTGGCACCCCTCCAGCTGGAGGTACCCTCTACTCCGCTGGCTAGGGCTAATGGGAGCTGGAGTTTCAAACATCTGGAAGGTCTCAGGTTGGGGACCACTTCTCCTCCTCCTCTAGGGGAACACAAGTTGCATGCCAGTCAGCACCCCCTTGGCTCAGGCACAGCTCATCTCCCAGCCTCAGAGGCCTAGCCTTAGGTGCCCATTTCCCAGAGAGGGAGGTGGTCCCATGAATGAGAGTCTGTGATAACCTCCTTCCTCTGCAAGCTCACAAGCAGGACAGCCTCTCTCTCCCCCTTCCCTGCTCACTCAACTCACCTCTACCCCACTACAACGCTTGCTCATTATCCCCCCCCCCCATTTCAGCTCTGAAGCCCTTGATGGTTCTACCACAGCAAGCAACCTAATGCCAGGCCTGCAAAAGGTGGGGAGGGGCTCAGTGCACCCCCACTCCTGAACTGCCCCCAAACAGCTGGCCCTTCCTCTGACCTCTCAGCCCCAGCAGGGCTGTCCTGGAGACTCAGCGACTTGGGTAGGGAGCCTGGCCTGTGTGTGCAGGATCAGCCAAGGGCAAAGCAGATTTGTTGACTCCTAGGGAGAGAGTCTGCTCCCACCCCCATCACCACCCCGAGAGAGCAAGAAGAACCCACAGCCGTGGTAGCCTGTGCTCTTGAGGATCCAAACAGCAAGAAGGTGCATCACCACTGCCCCTTCCCTGCTTAACCCCAGGGCCATCCCTCTCTGTCTTTCCCTGCCCAGGATGAGTGCTGAGGGAGGGGCAAAGGGTCACATAAAACCATCAAGGTCCTCATGATGATCCGGCAGATGGCCAGCAGGTGTCTGGCTACAGGGAATTCTGACAGTTGCGTCTGTCCATCCTCTTCAACCTCCCCCCACCACCACAAGGGCGCTTGCAAGACTGCCAAGAGCCAAACCTTGACATCTGTCTCTCTCTCAGACACCGAGACCCAGTTTCAATGAGGCTGGATGCTCAGCCCGCTGTAGTAGTAGCAGCAGCTGACAACCTCTCCTCCGTCTCCAGCAAAGTGAAGTTGCTGTTGATGCTCAGGCAAAGATCCCAGCAGCCCACAGTGGCATCGCTGACCCAAGCTGCAATTCTCTCGAGACTGTTTGCAAAGGGTCCCCCTGGTGAAAGCTGCCCCTCTCCTGGCATCCAAGAGCATCTCTCCTCAAGTCCATCCAGTCCTGTTTCTCAGCTCCTGAATCCCTGCAGGCAGTCCCTGCCTCTCCTGGGCTGCTCTTGCCAAGGTCCTGAGTCCCAAATTGGGTGGGGTGGAGAATTGACCAAACACACACTAAGTTTCAAAAAGGAGCTCTCAATTCCTGATGTTTGGACTTCCAGACCCCACTCCCCCAACCCGCTGGACAGTCCAGTGGCCTCCCACAACATTTCTGCTAGGCCTTTTACAAGAGCACAACACACACACAGTCCAGTGTCAGCAACACAGATCCCATCTGGCCCCTGCAGCCCCTCTGGGCTTCTTCTGAATTCCCTCGCAAAGGTAGGGGGCAGGGAAAGAATGACTGTTGACATCCCTTGGTTTCGTTCTAATTGTCCCAGGGTCCAACAGGAGGCAGCATCCTCTCCCCATGCACACACACTTCCCTCCTTCCCCGGGTGTTAGGATCAGATCAGTGACCCCTGACTCCTTTGGCACATCCCAAGCTCCACAGTGGCTCTACATCCCAAGAACCACTTCTACCTGCTTCCCAAAGCTCTCTCCATCCCCTGTGCTGCCTAGCATCACCTCCCCTTCTCCCCTTCTCCCCCAGATGCAGCAGGGACAAGGCAGGCTCCAAGGGGAGCCCAGCAGAAGCGGCCCAACCACGTAGGGAGCAGAGCAGCTCCCACCCTCCCTCCAAACAAGAGAAAGAGAAACAAATGAAGCCAGGGTTGGAAATGCACCAGCAGCAGCAGAAGCATCGCTGGACTTGGGAGATAGTTTTGCCATGATACGGGATTTGAACTCAGAGCCCAGGCAGGTCTTGCTGGCCAAGTAACACAAACTCTTCGTGCCTCCCTGCCCTCAGCATTAAGGAAGAGAAGTCCACCCACCCCACCTACACCAAAGGCAGATGCAGTACAAGCAGCAGGAAGGTCAGCCCCAAGCCCAAGAAGCCAGGCAGTACTTACCCCAGCCAGGAGGAAGGGGGCCCAGCGGGTCATTGTCAGACGGGGCACCCGACGACTGGAGGGGGCAAAACAAACACCACGGGAGTTACCAGAGAGAGTGCTGGAAGGCAGGATGGGGTCCAGCCGTTTTGCCCTCCACCCTGCCTTCTCTTCCCACCGCCCGCCAAGGTTGGCTAAAAAAACAACAGCACACACGTCCCAACCAACTGTGGGAACAGCAAATGCCTGAATGTGTGCGGCTTGGGGCAGAGGACAGGAGCGAAGGAGCTGCAAAAGCCCAGGTGGCAGGCAGGCAAGGGAGGGAAGCAAGAAAGCAGCTGCTGCTGCCCCTGTGCTGGCTGAGGCGACTGAGAGCCCCACCACAGTCCCACCTCCAACCTCCTCCAAGAACCACACACAACCGGGGGGGGGGGGGATATTGCAGGCCTTTCCAATGAAATCATTCCCACAAGCCCTGTCCACGCCCAGAGCTTCCTGGCTGGGCCTGCGGGCTGCTTGCCTCCTCCTCCTCCTCCCTCCCCTCCCTCCCTGCCTGCCTGCCCTGCCTCCCTCACAGAGGACCGTGAAACCCAACAGCCGGGCGCGAGATGCTCACGGACTGAGGGAACATTCATGCCGCACAGACAGGCGTTTCCCCCACAGCCCCCCACAGGTCCAGGCCCCATACAAAGCACCTTTATCCAACTCCAGGCAGGCTGGGCCGGGGGACCCATTTCAAGCCTGCTGGGCAAGCTGGGGAGGGGGAGACAGTTCCTCAGCAGCGCGCTGTTTAGATTAGGTCCCCTCCCTCACGCGTCTCTGGAGAAAGCCAGGCCTGACAGAACTCCTGGGACCTGGAGGCTCATGTCAAAAGACTTTTCGCTCAGAGTCCCATTTCTGTCACACCCCTCAAAAAGCTGGGGTCGCCTTCCTGGGAACAGCAACTCCATTATTGGCCAGCAAAGTCACTACAAGGCGAACAATGGTGCCCTCTGAACACCTTTCCATGTGGAGGAGGGAGCTGCTCTGGTGTGGCAAAGAATGGTTTTCTCCACCCTGTAATGTGTGGTCAGCTGTGGGGTGGCTGTAGAGGCAGAGAATAAGCCATCGGCCCAACGGAAGGGAATAACAACAAGATGCAGGCCTCTATTTTGACCACCACGGTGCTGCCAGGGTCTTGTGCTCCTGTGTTGTGGAGTGGGGAGCAGGTTCCCAACCCAAGGAAGGCCAGCAGGCTCTCACAACAAGTCCTGACCCTGCAGTGCACCCAGACTGGGGTCTGCATCATATATTCTTGGAGAGTCCTGCCCATCACCATCTAATGCAAGAGTGGCAGGAGGGGAGCCTGACTGGCATCTTCCTTCAGGACAGCCAGCAGTACTGGCAATCAAAAAAAGGGAGCTTCACACCAGATCTGTTCACAGGACTAGGGAAACACAGTCTCTCCTTACCCCAATCCCCTGAATTTCAACCAGACATTTCTAGTCGCTCATGCCTAAATGAAAACCGGCCACTTTCCACACTCCAAGCCACAGGCACCACATTCACAAGGCCTCCTTAAGGGTACATTAGACACAGAATAGTGGTGTTCTTACAAGGCCATTGGGCAGAGGGATTGTGCAGGGCCCCATGAGCTCAAGAGCTATGCCTGCTTCTGGCCTCACTAAGGGGCAGGGGGCCCTGTGAGTAGCAGCCAGGAGGGGAACCTCGGGGCCTTCTCTTTCAGTTTCATGTTGTTTTACTCTTGGCTGCTCCTTTCTCAATATATACTGTTTCATTGTCTTTTATTACTTGCTGTAAGCGGCCCTGGGATCTCTGTTACAGGGCTGCCTATGGATAGTGACAATGAAACAAACGATATTAGTAATGGAATCAGGCTCTCAGAGCCCTCAAGGGAAGGCTCCAGAGCAACACTAGACTGCAGCAGGGGCAGGACCAAGGCAGCCAGCAGGCAACGGCTACCAAAGCCGCAAAAAGAAGGGGCTATGGAAGGGGCCTGTCTGTAAGCTAACCATGTCCCCTTGCAGCTCTCCCTCTGGGTCTCTTCTGCTGTAGATACCAGCAGGTATTAGTAGGCATCTTTGATGCAGGCCCTCCTGGTACCCAGTTCTCCTGGGCTATTTCTCTGCAGCCTAGAGCACTGCTCTCGCAGCCTAGCAAAGGGACTGGTGGCTGTGGGAAGGCGGCAGAGCCACTCTGTGCAGTTTGGCTGGCTGGGGCTGGGAATACCCTCACCTGGTAGAGAAACCTTTGGCTGAATTGCTGCATGGCTCCTTGAAGCTGGTTGCGCTGGCTCTGCCACTGCTCATAGTTGCGCACGTACTCGGCGGTGGGTCGCTGCCACGTGGTCGTGCGAGTGTTGTGGTCCACATAGTAGTACCTGCCACGGGGATCCACTCGTTTCTCCCAGCTGCAGGGGCGAAAGAAGAGCCTAATCTTTTTGTTTGTCTCTCTTTCGCACACACAAACACATACGTGGCAGATGAATCCTCCTCTACCATCATGGGAACTTCTTTTGCCAAGGACCGTTTCTGGGCCAGAGGTGGCTTTTGGGGTTGGATGAAGAATTTTCCCTTCTTCAGGCACCCCAGATGTTCTTCCATAATTCTGCCATTATCCAAGCAATTAACCCTTTTCAACCCACACACCCCTTTAGGGTAACAGATTTGGGAGGTGGAGTTTGGCCTTCTCTGGCCAGAGCTGTACTCCCCTTACAGGATTAGGCTTGAAGGATATGGGGGAGGGGCATGTCCTGTTAAATCCAGTCCTGTCCTTAGAACCCCAAGCAATTTTCACAGCTTGAAGCCCCTTTCACCAGTGATGGCTAGAGCGCCAGCTTGATGCCCCTCTTGGAAAGAGAGTGAGCTGGGCTCAGGTACCACACTGTTTGGCCATGTGCCCTTGAAGACTCAGAAACTTTGACTAGTAAAGAACATGGCAACTGGGACCAGGTATATGGAAGACACCTGGCCAGTCTTAAAAGCATCTGCACTGGGCACAGCTCAAGGTGTTAGTTCTTACCTTCAAAGCCCTAAACAGCTTAGGACCCTGTGCCCAGGGCAGATGCTTTTCCAAGCTCCCCCATCTTCTGAAGCAAAGTTGGTAGGTGAGGAAGGAAAGGGCCGTCCAAGTAGTGGAATGCTCTCCCCAAGGAGGCTTGCCTGCTAGACACTCTGCTCTCTTTCCAGTGCCAAGTGGACCTTTAAGCTGATTTAAATATATTTCAAAGCCGGTGTTTTGTAGGCGTGCTTTTCACGACTATTCTACTACAGCTATTTTAACTAATTAATGCTGTTATTTGCATTTTTTAAAGAGCGAGTAGCTCTAAAAGCCTTTGGACCAAAGAGCAAAATGTGCACTTTTGTAATGAAAACAATCAAGCAGGTTGTTCTTGTACCAGCTGTCTTTGCGAGCCCTGGGCAGCTGAACACTGAGCCTGCTGCAGAATTATGGCCTTGGAGATATACGGTATAAAGCGTGTGTATGTGTATATATATGTTATCACATATGTTAGGATCTTGTGAAGAGCATCTGCTTCCCACAGCACACCCAGCCACCCTCCTTTGAGTATCTCCAGACCAGATCCTGCAAAGCACGCCCATGTCGGAGCACCTACCCTGGCGGAAGAGGGCGCTCCCAGGTGGTGGTCTTTGTGTTGTGGTCCACGTAATACACTCTCCCATTTGGCAGCTCTCGTTGCTCCCACCTGAAGGACAGAAAGAAAGAGAGGAGACACAGAGTGAGAAGGGGACGGAGGGCCCATTTTGTGAGCCAAGGCAACCCGTGTTGCTATTACTTATTTCTAGCATTTTCCAGAGAATGAAGAATTTTGTGACTCTCACTTTGCCTATGACTCCAACAGCCCTGTAAAGTAGGCACAGTGGCTTACTCAAGCTGCCCTATGAGCAAAGGCACAGGACCCCCTCCTCTGCACCCACTGGCTCCAACTGTATAGCAATACTCCAGCCAGATCCAAGGGTGCGTGTCAAGGTTTGGGGGCCCCAATAACTTCTGCAGGACCTACAGCTTCCAAAAGGCATCAGCAGGCACACATAACAGCCCATCTTTGTTTTGCTTTGGCCAATCACAGCAAGATTAAGGAGCAATCCCTGATTGGGCAACGCTTTTACCAAGAACAGTCTGCCATTTAAACAACAACAACAACAACAACTCATAAGGGCTAGAAACTTTATTTTTTAAAAAACAAAACAGGATATATGAGATGATGTTACTGTGAAGATGCAAAATGCACCTCTTAAATATCCCCAGCCAAACTCCAGGAGGCTCTGCAGAGGATCATAGATGGCCACCAATCTGCAAGAAGGAATGCCTTCCACTCCAGAATGCCATAAAGCCAAGACGTGGCTCAGGAAGGTGGCTGCCTAGGCAATCAGCTTGCCATCCTCCCGGGCTACCTCTGCTCTGAATGGAGACGAGGCTTGCTAGTAGCAAAATAGCAGTACTGAGGTCACCTTGCCGTCCAAGCAAGACGCCCTGCCTTACGTAAAGAACCACAACCCGCGCCTGCTGCAAGGGAGCATAATGCACCTCTTTGTATGCACGAGACGAGGCGCGAACTAGTGTACACACCGCCGTGTTAATGAGAGCCGCTGTCCCCGACGCAGGAGCAACGCTGATAGGAACCAGATGCAGGTCGGGGAGGGGCGGGGGGAGAGGAGGTGTCTGTTCTGCCGTGAGCCCAGAGGGAGAGGGAGTGAGCCAGAGAGCCTGTGTGTGACAGCAGGACGCCCCTTCCCCACAAGGACCCCAGCTTTGCACAGCAGCACCCCTTCTGGTCCTCCTCACTGAGGGCCATGTCGTGGGTCTCCCAGGGACATGAACACCCCACCCCCACCCCGCATATGGAACAGTTTAGTCCCATGGCTTTCCACAGCCTCCTGCACTCCCCGCTCCAGCTGTATGTATGTGAGAGGCTTTTGTGCTTGCCACGTTGAGTGCAGATGTTAAGGGAGAGCAGCATAAAGGCAGCCTACAGCACCCCCGCCCCTCTGATGGGCTACCTCCCGGCAAGCCTGTTTATGCCCATGCAAATGGAGTGGCCTGAAGCAGGCGCCCGACGCAGCCAAGCAAAACACTGCTGGGCTGCCAAGAGGAGGAGCTGGAAGCGGCCTGCATGCGCACACATTCACACCAGGGCTTGGAAGTGCCTGTGGACTTGCCCCACCAGAGGCCCTGAGATCCCACAGCCACAGAAGCAGGGGAAACTTGGCTTGTACACAGCGCAGTCCCCACCCAACACCCACACAAGCTTCTCGCTATATAGCAGGGGACCGTCAGCACCAGGATCCTTAAAGGAAAGGTGTCTCGGCTGTAGGCTGTGGGATGCGCCCTCCATTTCAGGAGCATCTCTGCATAAAGGTGTCAGGTGCCCCCCTTGCCTCCTGGACCCCAGGCACACCGCAGTACGTGAGCAGGAAGGGAGGAGAGCTCCAGCAGGAAGAAAGAGCCTTTTGAGACGCCCTGGACTTTTCCAGCTGTCTGCAAACAGGAAGTGGCTGAGGCCTGAAAACAGTAGCGCTCACACACCCGGCATAAAGACGCTCTGAGCTGCTGGCCCCCCAATTACCTGCAAGTGATGCAAACACACACATGAGACTCTGAACCGAGAGGCCAGAAGGAAAACAGATGGCTCCCTTCATCGGAAATGCAGGAGTCAGGAGGTGGTGTTTGGGCATTGGAAGGCTCAACAGAAATAGCCACATTGCAGGACCAGGAAGGATGGAAGGAAGGGGAACAGGTGCAGCTGAGGAGTCACAACTGTCGAGTTCACAACTGAATCATAACCCTAGTAATCCAGACTCTGGTCCCAGATCAGGCATCCTCAGAGCTGGACCTCAGTCACAGCCAGTCCCCTTCCTCCCTAAAACTCCAGGTCTTGCAAAAACACTGTAACATTCCTCTAAGGATGATAATACTTAGCATTCATATTTCTTAAATGCAGAAGGGGATTCACAGACATGATCACAGTAATCACTGAAACTGTCTTGTGAGGTAGGCCTGGGGCCCCATCCTGCTTAGAAAGAGAGAACTTTGGAAGAGACAAGAGAGCAGGAGTTCCCGCAAGGATAAACTCTACTCCCAGCAAACAGCCTCTAATTCAGAAACATACTTTTTAAAGGTTTCGACTCCCTGGTCACCCATCCCAACCTCCCCCTAGTTGGCCAAGGCTGTGGGCATTCATGCCATGGCCAAGGTGCCCAAACAGAGAGCAGGACACCACTTACCCAGAGGGCAGCACCTCCAGAGTCTGTGATGCTGGCTGAGAAGGCTGGGCCTCTGAGCTGGGGGCAGATTCCCCTGCCCTTGGAGAGTCATGAGCTGTGCCAGAGCTGGAGGTCGCACCTGACACAGCCTCAGGTGGCACAGCCTGTTCATCTTCAGGGACATCAAGGGTGGAACTGGCAGGTTCACCATTCACTGAAAGAGAGGGGAGCAATTATGGCAGAGTTGAGGGGATGCTGATGCCTCCTAAGAACATAGCAGGAGCCATTAGGCCAAGGGTCCATCTAGTCCAGCATCCTGTTCTCCCAGTGGCCAACCAAATGCCTGTGGGAAGCCTGCAAGCAGGACCTCAGCAAAAGAGCACTCTGCCCTCCTGCAGTTTCCAGCTGCCTCTGACAGTGAAGGCAGAACACAGCCATTTAGGCTAGTAGCCAACTGTAACCCTGCCCTGAATTGGTCTAATCCTCTTTTGAAGCCATCCAAGTTGGTGGCTACCACTGCCTACTGGGGAAGCAAATTCCATAGCTTAACTGCCTGCTGTGTGAAGAAGTCCTTCTTTCTGTCTGTTCTGAATATTCCACCATCCAGCTTCATTAGGTAGCCTCATGTTCTTGTGTTGAGAGGGAGAAAAACCTTTCTCTATCCAATGTCTCCATGCCATGTGCAGTTTTATAAACTCCTTTTGCATCACCTTCTACTCATTTTGTCTCTAAACTAAGCAGCCCCAAATGCTGCAACCTTTCCTCACAGAGGAGTTCCTCCATCCCCTTGATCATTCTGGCTGCCCCTTTCCCAACGGTCTCCAGATCTACAATATCCTTTTGGAGGTGAAGTGTCCAGAAGTATACACAGCATTCCAAATGTGGTTGCATCATAGATTTTGATAACAGCATGGGCCGTTTTAGTATCAATTCCAGCTACCACGCACTGGGCCAACATCTTCATCAAGCTCTCCACTAGGACCCCAAAGTCTCATTCCTGGTCCGTCGCCACCACCCTGAAAAGGGCCCAGAGTTTCCCCAATGGCAACCTCTGTCTGTAGAGCATAGACGGTCAAGTAAAACTGGGGAAGTGACATGGGGGAGCTAATCTTTCATCTACAGGTAGCACCTCAAAGTTACATTAATGCAGGTGGGAGAGCAATGCAGGTCCTCCACAAGTGAGGTGGCACACAGGGCTGGCCTTACAGCTTCAGAGGAGAGACCATCACCTCCTCCTTCTCCTCTCTCTCCACTCTCACCTGTGCCATTCACTGTGCCACCCTGGGTCTTGCCTGCTGGCTGCTGCTGGGCTCTGGGACTGGGGCTTTGCTCCCCGTTGGCCGTGCTCTGCCTGGCCACTCCAGCCACATGTCTGTGTGCCCTGCAAAAGAAATAGTCAAGAGGTGAGGGGAGTGTCTCCTGAGTTTCCACGATCATTATATTCCTTGTAGGCAGGAGGGTGGAAGGCTGATGGCTGGGCCTGTTCTCCATGACATTGCATACCTCATCCTGCACCAAAATAGCACAGATCAGTCATGCAAACTGAGTCCATGGACATGTAGTTGCAAGATCATGGCAATTACGGTTACATAATAGTCACAACTGCAAGTGGAATGGAGGGAAGAGGGTAGGCAAACATTACAGGGACCTGACACCCCCCCCCCCAGGTTTTTGCGGTTTCATCAGGTTTCTGTCAACAGACATAAGGACTAGAAACATGCCAGGAGGAAAACAGAAGACAAGAGGAGTTTGCGCTGGTTTGAGACATTCCGCATCTCTGCACACAGCAGGAGTGTGTGGAAGTCATACTATGTTATCCTCACAACAAACCTGTGAGGTAGGTGAGGCTGAGAAAGAGAATGACTGGCCCAAGTTTGTAAGAATGTAAGAATGCTTACATTTCTAAGAATGTAAGTAGAATCCTGCTGGATGAGGTCAATGACCCGTCTAGTACAGCATCCTGTTCTAACAGCGGCCAACCAGATGCCTCTTATGGGAAGACTGCAAGCTGGATCCAAGTACAACAGCCACACTCAGCCCACCTGCGATTCCCAGCAATTAGTATTCAGCGGAGGTGGGTCGTTCTGGGGGCTCCACGGCTGGGTGGGAATCTGAGCCTGGGCCTCCCCAATCCTAGCCTGACACCCTCTAGCTGCTATAATACTACCTCCACCTCAGCTGGAAACTCTCCATGTGTCTGTTTTCATAGTGCTCTTATACAATGTTCAAAATGTGGAGAGCAAGCTTATTGGACCTGCGTTAAGCTTCCATGTGCTTGTCTGATTTTTTTTTCTTTTTAAAGAAATACATTAAGGGTTAGAAGAACAATGCAAAACCAGGACGAAATCCTGGACAGTTTCATATTAGTGCACGCGGAGCAAGATGGTAAGGTTTTTGGCACAGGACTTGCGCAGACATCACTAGGAATGGCTCACCCACCCCACCCTCTGGGGATAAACAACCTCTGGACCTCCAGGGGTGTTTTTTAGAAACCCAAATTGCCCATTTCCGCTGTGTTGCGCAGGTCGTGTAGGCCCAAATTAGCCATCCTGCCAAGGCTGTCTTCCTACGGGGCTCCTAACTTGGCATCATCTTTTAATAGACGTGTGGAAATAAACCAGAGGAGGTCACATGGCAGAGCTCACGGGGAACAGCAGCTGCTTAAAATAGGAGCCTGGAAAAGGGGGCAGGCAGCACCAGTGGGAGGAACAGGCTGGGGACAGCAGGCGATGGGGCAGTTTCCCCATAAGTAGAGTAAATGGGGGGGGGCAGGGAGCAGGGCTGATCCTGGGTAGAGAGGGGAGGCACGACCTGTAATAGGCCCTAATCCCCACTTCCAACACGCATGCAGAGAAAGCTCCAGAGATTCTGGCCTGGGGTCCAGAGAGTCAGGCTGTTTCAAAGTCAAGGAGGCGAGATCAAAATAAGGCCCTGCAGCAGCTGGGTCAGGTCAAACAGGCCAAACAGGTCCCACAGTGCCCAACCAGAACCACAGGATCCCCAGGATATGCTGGCTGATCAAGACACTGTCTAAGCATCTCCCTCCTGCCGGTTTCTCTCCAAGTGCAGTTTGGGGGGGGGGTAGGAGCAAAGGGCATGAGGGGGAAAGGAAACCAGCACCAAGCTGACCTTGGTAGGAATGAGCAACCCCACTGGGAGAAGGACTCAGGGAAGTAGCAAGGGGAAGGGGGCACAATGGGGAAGGCGACACCAAGGACAGCAGAGAGCAAGGAGAAGGTCCCCCATCCCCCCGCCCAAGGAGAAGCAGGAAAAAGACAGTGGAGGAGGGGCAGCCCATGAGGGGACCCAGCAGTGAGAGGGCCCATCTCTGCTGTGCAAATGCAGGGAAGCACTTTGCAAACAGGCACGAGTGATTGATCCTGGTCACAGGGTGGTGTTGCCAGCCCTCCTCAGCCAGGGAAGTGCTAGGCAGTCAACACAAGGCTGAGAAATTCCTCTGATCTGTGCAAAAGGTGGTGGTGGTGGTGGTAGAACAGGAGGGAGGACCACCAGCCACAAGTGTTTGTTTCTGAAAACGGAGCCCAAGGTCCCCCCTCCCATCCCCTTTTCTCCTTTCTTTAGAAACTGTTTCCCAAAACACACAGATCTGGGGCGGGGGCGGGGGGGACGACACACACTCACTCCAAACACGTCACCTTGGAACCTCTCTGATCAGAGACAGCACGAAAATGAGAGAGCAGGCACCTTTGTTGTAGCCTGTTTGCGAATTGCCCTGAGATGTTCCTCAGCTGCTTATGGAAGCAAATCCCACTCTAATCCCACCCACACCAGTTTCACCCCAAAGCAGCCATCCAGGGAGGGAAGTGCGGCTCAGTAGGGAATTTGGCATCCCAGCATCAAAGTTTTCCTGCAAGGGCCCAATTTTGCAGAACAATGAAGAAACAGGCCAGGGACAAAAACTAAACTCCTTGTTGCCTGCCTCTGACCAGCAAAGTCAGT
This sequence comes from Podarcis pityusensis, assembly GCF_964106645.2. Taxonomy (NCBI): domain Eukaryota; kingdom Metazoa; phylum Chordata; class Lepidosauria; order Squamata; family Lacertidae; genus Podarcis; species Podarcis pityusensis. The sequence continues at coordinate 47,435,127 of NC_138033.1, read as the reverse complement.
AGTAGTAATGATGATAAATAAATAAATAATCTTATTTCCCCTGGAAGTAGAGGCTTAACCCTTAGAGTGGGTCATGCAGCTAGTTGCCTGGAGAGACCAGGTGCAAATCAAGGTTGCTCCAGACGCTCTTGGCCCATCACTCAGCCATCCCTGCAAAGCGTCTTGTGATCCAAAGGTCAGCTTGAACTTTCCCTTGCAAGAGCTGCCTATTCCATGGGAGACTAAATAAGGCCTAGGAAGGCTCATGGCCCATTCATGTGTCCAATGGAGAAATCATGGGACAGACTGAAGTTTTCACTGCTCCAGAGAACTCATCTGGAATCTGTCCAGCACCCTGATTAGATCCAACAGCTGCACAGAGCCAGGACTGAAAGAATTTGCTGTTCCCCTCAGGGCATAAGGTTCTTTACACCGTTGCCCTATTTAAAAAGAAGCAAGTCTCTAGACCTTATGGCATCAAGGAGAAGCCAAGAATGTTGTGAGTGCTCTTGCCCTCCTATCCAGCTTGTCGGCTTCCCAGCGGGGCAGCTGGTTGGCCACTGTGGAACCCAGAATGCTGGACTAGGTGATCCACCAGCCAGGCTCTTCTGAGGATGTTCTTCTGAGCAGAACCACATGAAGGCTGCAGAAGATGCCTGTGTCTGTTTGGAAGGGCCGTTCTAGGAGCTTGGTGAAGGCCAAAAGTTCAACTCCCTGAAAGCTCTTCCCATCTGCAGAAGCCAATGTGTTTTATTCAGGGGAATCAAACTTATTTTGGTGGAGGATTCGGGGGCTTCTGGGGGCCCTGCACAAACAGAGCCAGGAAGGCACAAGGAAGCAGCCAGAGGAAAAAGGACACTGGGGAAGAGTCCTCCCTGGATATGGGGCTGAGTGCTGCAATGCAGGGAAGAATGGAACCTGGTGAAGGAAGCTGGTAGGCTGGCTGGCCACCCATCATCTCGGGAGAAGCAGTATGGTTCCCTTGCCAGTGGGGTGCTAAATTCAGCACCAGACCAGCAACAGTACACAAACACGACACAGCTGTGGCCAGAGAGTGGAAGGAAGGGCCAAGCAGAGCCCCCTTGGCAAGCCCCTTGCCCTGCTTTCTGGGCAGCTGCTCAGAGCAAGCATTTTTTGCCAGGGTCAGCAGGCTCTGATTAGAAGGAGAAGGAGAACTATCAGTCTCCAGGGGACTCTTCTCTAAAGCCAAAGTACCACTCAATGATTGCCTGCACTTTCCACACACCAGATAATGGGTGGTGCTAGAGCAAGAGAGCAAGGGTACCAAATGTATAGCCCACTACCAACCGTGTCCTGGAGCTGCAATTCCCCTGCTACCAAATGCTCCTCTTGCCACAGAGGGATGCAGTAGCCCTTATCTGGTCTTCCCAACTCTGACCCACATGCACATGGCCCAGCCTGACTCCTCAAAAAAGGCAGTTCCCAGTCTCCCCCTGCCCACCCAGGCCTTTCTAGCCTTTCTAGCCTCTTTCCTGCCTCTGTCCTGGCTTACCTCCCAATCTCCCTGTCCTCTTCTTTGTCTCTTTCCATCATGGCTTACCCTGCCCTGTGTGCTGACCATCAGAGGCTCCAGAGTGGCCACCTGCAGCCATCCAAAATGCCACGGCAGAGCAGAGGGGAACACTTACCTGGACCTGCCGCCAAAGCAGTTGGTGCTGGGGGCCTGGTGCCTGCTCTCTGGGGATGAGGCCAGACCACAGGGATCCCTCCCAGCTGCCTGGGACCCTGAAGGAACAAGGAAGCAAAGAACTGGTCAGAATAGGACCCTGGCAGGCAGGCCAAAAGCCAAGCCCTGGCAACAGCCAACTGTGGGGCAAGGGGAGGGATGGCTGGACAAGGATGGAGGCAGCTGCTTGTTCTAAGCCTGCCTTTGTATATATACAAGCCGCTGTAACCTGGAGCTGAGGTGGAGGGGAAGGGTGCAAACCATAGCAAATGATACAGGTTATTGTGACACTTGAAACCTCATAGAATCATGAAGCTGGATGATCCCAGGGGCCACTGGAGAGCTGAGCTCTCCTCCCACCTCTGAAGATTCAGCAACTATAGCAGAGGCTGGTGGGCAACATCCACAACACAGCTTTGCCCATGTGGACCTCCTCCATCTGCCAGTGGTGTTGTGGCAGTTCCTCTCACTTTCAGGAAAGACTTGGCTAGGATGGGTGAGGAGAAGGAGCCCTGGGTCCCTTCCGGGGGGGGCGGGCAGCAGGAAAAGACAGACCAGCACCTTAGGAAGGAAGAGAGGTGCCCCCCCCCCCAGGATGGGAGGACCTGATTAACATTTTGCATGCCTGCCAGGTGAGGTTCACTTCCCTGGACACAAGAGCTCCTCGCCATTCTGCTCAGGACAACTCAGGCACTAAAGGTCTGAAGAGCAACATTTGCTGTGGGGCTCAGTTCAGAGTCTGGCCCCAGCCTCAGAACCTGCTCCCATTCTCTAAGCTGGGCTCAAGGACCTGAGATGCTGCTGTAAACACTGCCTCTGCACAGCTACAGAGTGATTCCCGTTTCCTGCCACCAGACCACACATGGCTGGGAGTAGAGTACAGGGGCAGTTTGGCTCAGACCCGCTCAACCCCCCCACCCCCAGCTTGAACCCGTCTGCCTCAGCTCCCGTCTTTCATAGGACATACCTCCATCAAAGGCCCCGCTGGCTGCCCAGGACCCTAGTGGCAGGCGGCTCCCCCACCGCACCCTGCCACACTCACCCTCTGTCATGATGTTGCCGTTAGGCAAGCTTCCCACATCAACACTGGGCCCATCCAGGAAAATGGTCAGCTCCCCACCAGAGACAAGGCAGCCTTTGTTCTCCATCTGCAGGTTCAAGGTCAGCTGCTTGTTTTCCGCTGTGAGGTACAGAGAGTGACAAGAGGGGGGAAAGCCATTACACCGGGAGAGTGGCCCTGGTGGACACAGGCCCATAAGTGGGGGCAGTCGGGCAGCCTCGTTCCCTAGACCTCCCTAGCACTCCAGCCCTAGCTAGCCTCACCCCCAACACTTTAATCACACCATTCCTCCAGTGGCAGAGTTGGAGCTTAGCCCCTCAGCAGGGAACTGTAATGTTGGGGGTTGGGGAGGGCAGGAGTGTATGCTGAGTGCCTTGCTCCCCACCCCGGATGACAGAACCATCTCTGTAGCCAGGGAGCAGCGCAGGGAACTCTCCTCTGTGACATTAAAGGCTTTCCAATGTGAGGGAGCTGAACCTATATCGCTGCTCTGCCCAGAAGATGCTCAGCAGAACAGTCAGGCTCAGGGCCGCCCACTTCAGGCCCAACACCTTTCCTGCTGCTGCAGCTGCGCTTACTCCCCAGAACATTTCTTAGGCCCAAATCTGCCCTCAGAGCCTCAGTCTCCTCATGCTGGCTGACAAGGAAGGTGATGAGCACAAATGCCCCGAGAGGAGGCTGGCATCAAGGTGACCTGGGCCCCTCCTCCTCCCCAGCACCCAGGGCAAGAAGACAAAGAGCAACTGATGTTCGGCCCCTGGAGAGAGAGGGCCCGGCGCCTTGGGCAGGCCCCCAAAGTTCACACCTGAGCTGCCCGGGGGCCTCCCTTTCACCAGCTGCACACAGGGCTCCAGCCTCTCTGTCCGCAGTGGCGGCGGCAGCTCCTGGTGTGTGAAGTGCAGCACAGCAGAGTCAGGGAGGGGGAGGTTTTGAACCAGAGGAGCAGGAGGGTTTGGCCTTCCATCTCCCCTTGGGAAGACCCACAAGGAGCCAGGCCCAGCCAAGGGGCCACCAGCATGCCTTTGGTGATGCAGGGAGCCTGTCCTCGCCCCTTTCTCTCCCCGCTGCCCCACCTTGGCAGCCCTCTGCTCCTGCTGCAGGCTGCACAGAGCCCTTTTGTCCCCTGGCAGAGACAAGGTGCCTGTGTCTCCAGGCAGGGCAGTGAACACCACTTTCCCCTCCCTCTGCTTTCTTTAAGAAAATAAACACGCCCGGGCCCCTCCACCACGGCCCATGGCCCAGGCACACATAAAGGGACCTTGCTGTTGCAGCAGCCGAGGGTCCCTCTGCGGCCGCACACAAAGCCAGCTTGTGTGCAGGGGGGACGGGCTGTTATCATTTGGGGGAAGGGGCTGCCCCAGCCTTACATAAGGCCTCCTCCGTTCACTACCTCCGCTGCACCGCTTGGAGCCTCAGCGCTCCCGTTTGGCAGGGAATTCCTAGCCAGGACATGAGAAGGACCTGCGCTTTCCAGCAGTCAGGCCAGTAGGAGCAGGAACAAGGAAGGGAAGGAAAAAGGAAGGAAGTTCCAGCTGCTGGACAGGCTCCCCAGTGCCCCAGGGTGGACATGCCTGGAGCGATGTGAACAAGACAGCAAAGAGGAAGGCAGCCCAAGGCTTAACATGGATGAGAAGCGATGCAGAGGGGAAAGGAAGGAGAGAGCTCCGCCTCCACCTTCTGGGCACCAGGAGCAGGGAGCCCTCAGGGAACAGAAGGAGCCTGTATTTGTGATGTTTAATATGTTCTATCATGTTCTAATTGCTTATTGTTTGTAAGCCACTTTGGGAATCATTTGAATGAAAAGTGGCATAGAAATATAATAAATCAAATCAAGATGGTGGCCAATCGAATGAAGGCCAAAGGCTCTCTGGCCAAGGCAATCCTTGTCAGTTTGCACAGGCTTGGGGTATAAGAGCTTTCCCAGCAAAAGCAAGGGATGCGATCCCAGAGTTCCTGCCTCTTTTTCCTAGAAAGGAAGAAGGGGAGGCCCCTTTTTTCTCTGGCAGGGCCTTTCAGCCAGTGGCTCCCTACAGTATAGCAGTCGCCAAGGGAAAAGCACCACTCTAACCAATGAGGGGAGTGCTTCTCTGGTTGGGTGCACAGGAACACATAGGGAGAAATAGGGTCAGAGAAAGCTGTCTGATGAGGGAAAGAGGGCAGAGAAAGTTGGTTTGTGGAGTTCAGGATTGTCTACACTGATTGGCCATGGTTCTCTAGGGTGTTGTAGACACCAGGGACCTTCCATATGCCCCTACTGGGTACAAATCCACCAAGCAGTAGCTTCATTTAGCCTACATGCTAGCAGTCTGTCAACGAGAATAGAAGGTTGGGAGGGAGTTCTGGTAGGGAAGGGGAAAGAGCCCTCCAGGCTAGTCAAGGACACTTGAGGGTTTAAAGAGGACAATCGCTGAGATGCAAGGCACCTTTCTGGAAGAAGCCTTGTACACCCAGCAGAACAAGCTTTGCCAGCTGGCTTGCAAGGAGAGGCGCTACTATTAGAGGGATAGGGCCAGAGGAAGGGGCAAAGCAGGACGTGGGACCCCAAAACATGGTTGCCCACACAACTCTTTCCCAGCATCGGCCTGGCCACAGTTCAGTGAAGCCGTCTTTGAGGTTGGCTTTCCAACGAGGAGCCCATCCATCCATCCTTACAACTTCCTCCTTGGATCCTGCTACTACTTTGTGTGGAGCAGAAATCAGGGCTGGCTTCCTTCTGAATGACTTCTTTGTGGCTGCAGCTCCAGCATCCCTGCCTGGGGCCAGGCAGAATGAGAAGCAAAGTCACAGACCTTTGCAGGAGCTGTAAAAGCATTGGGGGGGGGGGGAGAAGGGGGCTCCCTAAACAAGAACCTCTTGATGCAACCTGAGAACAAGGGTGATGATTGTAGGGGCGGGGGGAGGTGTTGTTTGCACACTGCAGCCGAAAGGCTCCAGGCCCCTTGTTTTCACACTCAATTGATGCAGCCACATGAGGATTTGTTTTTACACACAGAGAGAGATTTCTTCTGAGCCACACCCCCTGCTCTGGGTCCGGCCTTGATTCAGATGCTGGCTGCTTCAAGAGCCTTGGCGGAAGGCCCCATTCCCTGCCTGGCTGGCAGGCGAGAGGACATACGAAGGAAGCTGCTGCACTCACACAGTAGAAATGGGATCAGCCTCCAGGTTGGGGGGGGGGGTTGTAAACCTGTGCCCAGAACAGGCTTGAGAACAAAGAGTCCCTTGCGGGTGGGTGGGAATCTGGAGCTGCAATCGATGCATCCGATGAGGGACTGGGAGCTGCTGCAGCCAAGGCAGTAGCCGGCTGGCTCTTATTGAACTAATTTGCACCCCACCCTCCATCTCCCCAAACAGCCTCTCCTACTGGAGCTCTGCAGGGGCTGCCTGGCCAAAACGTTGGTTCTGGCAGAGCGCTTCTGGAGCAGATGTCCAAGGAGCACAGCTAGGCTGGGAAGAACTCCCAACCCCACCACTGCCATTCTGGTGCAGCAAACACCCTTGGGACAAGGACAGAAGATGCTCAAGGAACATGCAGGGATCTTCAGGGCACACAAAGGCTGCTGACCCAGCTGGAGATCCCAAGAAAACTTCAGGTGTGCCCATCCATCCACTCCAGGAGGCCTAAAGGCAGCTGGCAAAGTGCCAGGAAGGAGCTGCGGCTTCCTCCTCTCCCAGTGCAGCCCAGCAAGGCCAGTTCAAATCATTCTTCAGCCCTGAGGCTCATTGGGCAGCCTCAGGTAGGCCTCTCAATGATGCTACTTCACAGGGAGGAAGCCTCCACTCTCAGCTCCTCAGAAGAAGGGAGGACACACAAGCCACCAGTCCTCAGCACCTGAGAGATGAGCCACATGAATCTCCCATCTTGTGCCTTCAAGACTGTATCCACCCCCAGCCAGAGCATCACAGAGAAAGGCATTTGGATCTGAGGCGCCTGTTGGTAGAACCAGGTGGCCATTGTAGGTGACTTTGCAGATATCTCAGGGTATTGCTTTCTCATTAGCTGTGCATTGCATATCCTGAAATGGGTGCAGAGCCCTAGCAATGAGGCAGGATAGAAATTAAACCAATAGGACCCCCCTCCCCACTCTTTAGATCGGCAGCTCACAAGGGCTGCCCTTTCTCTCCTGCCCAGGACATAGAGGAAGGGAGGGTGATTTTGGGTGCTTGCTCAATGGAAGGCTGACGGGGAGCAGACACCCACACCCATGGCAAGGAGAAGTGAGAGCGGCCATTCTCAGTGCCAGCTGTCAATCTGCTCTACCTGGAGTAACTTCCTCTCCTCAAGAAAGATATGGTGGAGTTGGAAAAGGCAAAACGATCAAAGGGATGGAGCAACAGCCCTATGGGGAAAGGTTACAACATTTGGGACTTTTTGGTTTAGAGAAAAGGCAAGAAAGGGATGGTAGAAGAATATGGAGTTACGCATGGCATGGAGAAAGTGGACAGAGAAGTCCTTCTTTCATAGCACTTGAAATCGAGCACATCTAATGAAGTGGAATGAAGATTCAGGACAGAAAAAGACACTACTCCTTCACACAGCACATCTTTAAACTATGGAACTCACTCCCACAAGAGGCAGTGATGGCCAACAACTCAGGTGGCTTTAAAAGAGAGTTACACAAATCCATGGGGGACAAGGCTATCAACAGCTCTTAGCCATAATGACCATGTTCTGCCTTCACCATCAGAGGCAGTAACTTCTGACTATCAGCTGCTGGAAACCACAGGAGAGGAGAGTGCTCTTTTGCTCAGGTTTCCCACAGGCATCTGGTCGCCCACTGCGAGAACAGGGTGCTGGACTAGATGGGCCACTGGCCTGATCCTGCAGAGCCTTTCCTATGTTCTTATGCAATTCATCCAGGAAAACAAGCACAGAGAGCAGCCCTTGCCTCAGAGCCGCAGGGAGAAAGAAAGCCTGATCTTCTGACACTCACCGGCAGTGGCTGTGCTGTCGCTTTAAGAAGCCTCCCCTCGCAGCCAGTGCCAGGGAAAATTCCATCCTTTTTGGTACCGAGCGGAGCCTTTTCCATTTGCCGCCCAAAACTACGCCTTGCCTCATGAAAGGAGCATTGTGTCTGGCACACAAGGAGGAAGAGGAGCAGCTCAGGTGGGCGAGGAGAGGGCGGGAGGGCGACTCAGGCAGGATCTCAAACACTCGCCCTCCAACCACACCACAAGGCCCCAAAAGGGCAGCCCCAGTGTTAACCCCCCCCCCCCGCGCACACACAAAAGCCACTTCCAGCAACCATGAAGCCCTTGCCACCTTTTGCTCTGAGACACCAGTGCAGCAAGGAGCTCTGACACTGCAAGGGAAGGTGCAGGTAAGCCTCCGCTCATTTTCTTGACCCAGAGCAGGGGGTCTCTCTCCACTCACCTCCAGTCAAAGCCTGCTCACCAAGGCCCAGACATCTCAAAGCTAGTGGACCAGACCATCAGGCCTAAGCCCAGGGAGAAGAGACTGCCAAAGAAAAGTAGCTGGCTGTTGCTCTGACTTTGCCCCCACCTCCATCTGCTATCTCCAGGCCCGGCACCTCTCAATACGAGGTCTGTATTCTGTGAGGCGGGGGCCATGGTGGGGGCGGGGGAGCAGTTTGGGCTGAAGGAGACGGAGAGAGCCTTTCCCTGCCGGGAGCCCCCTGAATAGAGGCCTTTATGTAGCAGCAGAAGCAGCGGCTGCCGCCACGGGCCACTCCAGCAACCACAAATGGCAGCAGACAGCCAAGGGCCTCGTGTTGCTGGGCGGGCTGCTCTGCTTTCCTGGCTGGTGAAGGGGTGGCCTCCATCAGACACACCAGCAGCAGCAGCCCTGTGCGCCTGACAGGCCTCCCAGCCGCTCACAATGAGGCCTTGTCTTCTGCCAAGGCCAGAGCATTTCCTCCACCAGGTATGCCTTATTTCCCCCTGCCAGAGGACGCAGAAAACCTGGTGATGCCCAAACAGGAGGACAGGCCAGCGGAGGGAGCTGTGGAGAGTCTCTACCACGGGACATACCTTTCCCTTTGCTCTGCTTCAGTGCACTGGGGAGACTGATGGAGGCTGTGCCCAGCAACTCATTCCGCAGGGTGTGGTAGCTCCAGAGTTTCACGTCAAGGTGGCTTTGTGAGGTGACATTCCTGCAGCGGGGTTGGGGGAGGAAGAGGGTGCAAAAGAAGACAGGTTGGTGAGGTGGTGGGATCAAGTTTGCCTTGTGCCAAGCATGAGGGACGTTCAGTAAAAGCCAATTTGGGGACAAAACTAAACATTAAATGGTGAAAAGGGGGCTCTGCAGAAATAAATGAAAAGAATGTGAGTGCTCTCGACCCGTCATTAGGCTTCCCAAACATAAGAAGAGCAAACTAGGTCATCCCAGGCCCCAGTGAGAGGCCTTCCAAGGCCTAGTCATTTCGACAAACAGGCTTAAGATGACAAGTCAGGGGGAGCCAAGGGCCTTCCCTTGTTTGGAAACACAGCTGATAACATGCAGATGCGTCCCTTGCAAGGGCTCCTGCTTCACCATGGAAAGAGCAGCTGCCGCGGCCACAGAGCCTAAGGCCCATCCCACCACTTTTGCTCCTACACAGCTGCTAGCCTGGGCAAGCCCTTGGGGCCAGAGCAGACCCACCTGGGCAAAGCCAGCGCCTGCCTCAGCTCTGTTTCACACACACACCCCAATTCCCTAGAGCTCCAAATTCTTACAGCACAAGATTCTCGTTCCAGAGCAGCTCTGAGCTCCCGATCCGCTTTGCTGTCTTCTTGGTCTCGCTGGTGAGCCCATCCGCCGTCACCTCCACAAAGCAGGTAATCCGAGCCTGGCGCCCCTGTGCCTTGGGCTTTGCTGACACCACTGGAGGGAGGAAGTGGAGGAAGTTCAGTAGCTGCTCCTCAGCTGGAGTGGTGGGTGGCGCCTGCCCTAGGCTAACCTGGTAGGGATTTTGGGGTAGCCAGATCTACTTGCATGCCAGGGAGAGTGACAATGCCACCCAACTGTGCCCTTTTAACCCCTCCGCTTTACACAGGAGGCTCCATTGCTGGTTCCACCCTTTATGCAAGCACAAGACTGCCAAAGGAACAAGCAGGGCAAAGGGCCTATCTATGGCCTACACCGAAACCTCACTTGAAAATAGATGAAGAGCCCTGGATTCCCGCAAAGAACCCTGGGAAGCAAACCTGCTGGCCCGTAGCGTGATAGAAGTCCCTTCCCATCCAAACAAAGGCTAGAATACGGGCAGCTCAATGTGGTGCCCTCCAGATATTGCTGGACTCCAACTCCCATCATGCCTGACCACTGGCTATGGTGGCTGCTGGGGGTGACTGGAGCTGGAGCCAAACAGCACCACTTTGGCTACCGCTGGTTCAAACAGCCACTCTCCTCCCCTCCCCACCTTGGGAGCTTGCACTGGACAAGGAGGCAAGAGTGCCCCCTTGGCATTCCAGAGGGTCTCTTACTTGAGACCCAGAGTCTAGCCCTAGCTGGAGAGTGCCAAGGCTGATGAGTGCCGACTACAGACCCAGGGGCTGACATTTCAGCCACGAGAGGAAGGCAGAGCAGCTGCAGCCTGTGCAGAAACGCTCCTGCAACTGCCAGTGTTGGGAGCCCCCTGGTGGCACAGCATGTGCAGCTGGCCGGACCTAACAGCCGCAAGAGGCTGCCGCCTGGCCCCATCATACGCTCCCCCCCTGCAGCTGCTTGAGGTGCAACCAAAGCATTCATGTTGGGGGGGGGCGGGGGGCACCAGCTAGCCAGAAAAACAAGTCTGGGGTGGGGGGGAAGAAAGGGGAGACTTGCCTCTCAGTCCTTATGAGCAATGACCCAATGGCACATTGCTGTCACAACAGGCCAGAAGACAAGAGAAAAGCTTGTGGGTCTCATTTTTAACCCTTGAGACTGGAGGGCAATGTGAAGAATTAAACACTCATATATCAGTAGAGTTGGGAGATACCCTTGCCTGAAACCCGGGAGAGCTGCTGACACTCAGTGTGGACAATATTAATCTATATGGACTCAGTATAAAGCAACTTCCAGCCTTCCTCCTTGTAGAATGAATTTAAGCAGTTGTAGTTAGCTGAGTTCCTGCAGTGAGATGGGATGGCAGTGATGGCTCTCAGGGTGCGGAAGGACCCGGTAAGTAACCCTACCACAGCCATGCCTCTCTGGCCTGGATCCAAAGTTTGCAGGATCAGCAGGTAAAAGTCCATTGCTGTTATGACTAGACGGTAGGAAAGCTGTTTCTCTTCCCACACCCACCCTTGCATGTATATGCATGTGTGTGTGTGTGTGTGTGTGTGTGTGTACACACACACACAAACAAATACTGATGAGAGAACCCATTTGTTCCCCACCCTGAACTGACAGTAGTTAGGAGTGGGGACTGCTAAAGTTCAGGCCATCTTGGCAAGCTGTAGGGAAAAGATCAGAAGGTCACACAGTCATCCTGTTGGCAGGGGTTTTCTCGCAGGCAAGGAAATTATGGGTCATGCTAAAAAAGAAGAAGTCATCCCTATGCTGGGGACAGCACAAGTGGGAATGACTGGGAATGACTGAAAGACCACAGCAAACAAGTCAAGGAACTATCATGGGACCACCCAAATGCTGGCTACAGTGCTTTCTGGAGCTCTTCTTAACTGGCAGCTGCTTAAAATAAAAGCAATGTAAAGGGGGGGAATCTGTTGCCCTTCAGATGACAACTCCCACCATCCCTGACTACTGACCACACTGGCTGGTGCTGAGGGAAATGAGAACCCAACAACCTCTGAAGGGCCACAAGTTACCCACCTCAATGTAAACTAGCCTCCTCTTCATTTTAGAGAATATTTAGCACCTCCTGGGATACACGAAATGTTCTCATCCAGACTGCTCTGCTCCCTACTGTTTTTTTTTTAAGCTTTTGCTCAGCATAATTATTTGTGAGTCCGAATAGCTCAGAACAGCACCCATAAAGCAATATAAATGTTTGTTCGGCTCATAGGAAGAATCTCACTTGTTTTGTGGGTTCTATAAGCTTCCTAATATTCTGATCTGAACGTATCTTTAATGCATCGGAAATTGTTTTTTAATATGTGTGATTGTTTTTATATGTGTTTTTTAATGTGTTATGAAATTCCTTTAAGATGCTTCATGGAAAGAGGTTTGTAAATTAACTGAACACAACCCCACGGCGCACCTACGCTTACACAAAAAATCCTTGCAGCTGATGGGAATTTCACAGGCGGCCCAGGGGGAAAGGACATCCAGAGCTGACAGAGGGACAGACCAGAAACAACAATTGCTGCCAAACTCCACAGAGTTGCTCCTGGACCAGAGGACTCACCTTTCACAGTAAGTGGAGATTTCTCTCCAGGCAACCCCACAGAAGCCATTTCATCGCTGGATGCCTATGAAAGCGAGAGAGCAACAGGTGACACATTGTCTGAAAAGTCGGGGCGAGTCTCCTCCAAGTTCTGGTACTGGACACCGAGCTGGGAGCATCAGCACTAGGGAATGGGAGGAAACCTGGTTTATGGGCTCCAGCTTCCATCAGCCACAGATATGGGCATAGCCAGGGTTTTTGTTAGGGGGGGGGCAGGCTTTCGTTAGGGGGGACAGAACCTCAGATTTGTATTGATTTGTATTGATTGGGGGGCAGTTGTCCCCCGGCCCCTCCTTGGCTACGCCCATGGCACAGCTAGCATGGCCTGATGGAGTGGGATGCTAGGAGTTTGGCTACTCATGCTTCCTGCTGCTTCTCTAAGTTTGCCTCTTTGGCTCAGGAAATACCTTGCTCTCACCAGCCATACTGATAACTGCACCTTCCAAACTTAGAACTTTTCCAGTTGTTGAGTTCTGAATCCTGGAACAGATAGAACTCCTTGAAGAGAACCATCAGAAGCCCCAATCCAGCAACAGTTCCGGAAAAACGAGGCCCCAGGGGGTAGTGTGGGGAATTCCCCTCACTGAGTAAGACAGCAAAGGCAGAAGGAAGAGAGCTTCAAAGCACAGACACAAAGAGGAAGTGGGTGCAGAACAGCTCAGTTAAGGACTGCCAGCATTTGTTTGCACACAGCAAGCTCTGATGAAGAGCAGCAGCAGCCCTACGGGAGCTTTTCATTCAGCAAAGAGGAGGAACTTCTTCATGCTTGAGCTTCTGGATCATAAAAAGTTTTGTATTTTAAGTCTCTGAATGACAAGTGGGCAGGTAAGGTTAGAAGAAGAAGCAGGAACACCCCCTCCTGAATGAGTTTCCTTGCTCATTTTCTATCCCTCACAGAAGAGTGAGTTTGTTGATTTGCACTACCTACAGATCTCCAAGAGCAGGAAGACAGAGTTGGTTCACAACAGAGTGTGAGTCTAGCAACCACGCAAGCTGCTCAGGAGGAACCAAACCAAGTCAGCTAATCATTAACACATTCAATCATTGCATATTTATTACTCTCCTTCAAACCCAGCATTCTGTGAAGGTGATAGGTGACACACATACCAATTCACTTCATTCCCTCTATGGTCTCAGATGCACTGAGAATGAGCCAAAAATTGAGTTAAACAGAACATAAGGTAAATTATAGGTGGATGGTGTTAGATCAATCCCACATATGGGTACAGTTCTAGTGTACCCAGAGAACATCAATGTTGGTAGTTCCTTTCAACAAAATGAGCAAGATGCAAACAAGAAGTCCAATAGTTCACACACAGCAATGCAAGAGGCAGTGGCAAAAATCATTCAACATGCCTCATGACGTGTCTACATCAGCTGTTATCTGCGTGACAGAGAGTGCTGTCCTCTCTCCTTTGTGGAATCAGATTTTACTCCCATATTTCTTTGTAGAACTCTCTGGAGCTCCTTGCCACAACCAGGAAGAATCTACACAATTCATTTGCGCACACACCCCTTTGTTTAAACAGTATCACTCAGGCTACAGTATATCTTTACAAGTAGCTGCAGCAATCAGCCAATTCAAGAAGCAAACCTGCCTCAGTCCTTGCGCTTATGTATAGTGAGCACATAAACAGCAGTTCCAACAGAAAAGCTGAATGCCAAACAATAAGCAACGCAATAAAAGAAGCAATACAAACTTCTCTATAATCTGAGCAAAGCAAATAGGTAGATGAACCTCCTTAGCATGTGTCCAAGGAACGTCATGGTGCCCCTAGTAGAGCCAAAGGCTATTCTGTGGGTACCTCAGAAAAGGAGGAAGGGCACCCAATGGCTTGATTCAGCCTCATCCTACAGCAAGGCACTGTAGAGCAACACAACTGAAAAGCACACCCCATATAGACTGTCTAGACACTTCCACTGGCACAAAACGTAGCAATTTGTCCCACAGCTGAGTAGGTTAATGGCAGCCCAGCTCTCTGGGGAAAACTCTACAGTGACTGCCCAAAAATAAGTCCAGGTGTCCATAGTGATATGAAAGCAACTCTTACCCAGTGTTAGAAACTGAGATATGAAGCTAGGAGCTAAATGGCATCTTAAACCTAGGTTGTGGGTGCAACAACGGCACACTTTTAAAATAACAATACAAAGCTGAAAATGAACAAACTGCAGCTAAAATATTATGTTCATTATGCTCACCCCCCCCCCTAATATTCTTAAGAGGGTCTCTTCTCCAGTCTTCAGAGAGTAGCTGGAAGTGGGGAGGCAGAAAAAGGTCCTTCTTTCCTTCCACTCCGCAGTTTTAATCTGAAATCTTAGGTGCAGTACTGTGCCCAGAGCTCAGAAACTGTTCACACTAATGAAATTCCATCACAAAATGTGCCTAAAACAATGGGAGTTTTGAACACTGCTCTTACCAACCTAGTATAATACTCCAGTTGTTTTGGACTACAACCATACTGGCTAAGGATGATGAGAGTTGTAGTCCAAAACTGCTGAAGGGCAGGCAGGAGGCTAATGTAGTCTGCCTTAAAGGGCCTGAGGCCCTCTTCACCGTAGAACAGTCCGCCTCATAGACAGTACATATCTTAAGGGCACCTTCTGAACAGAAGAGCTTAGCTGCTGAGGTACTCAGAGAGACAACCCCTGCCCTCTTTAAAGCTTTAAAGGGACAAGACAGGCAGTGGGGCTGGAGACCCAGAGTGCCTGCGGTTTCCAAGCCTGTCGACATTATATACACACACATACAGTAAAAATATTTGGGGTTTGCTCAGGCCTTCCGTTTCTAAAGGTTTTGGCTTACTACTTCATCCCGTCATTTGCCACCTTCGCCTTTCCTGTAGCTTGGCGGGCCGGGGGTTGTTGTTGCTGTTATAACCTGAAAAGCGGGATGGAACTAACAACCCCTAAAAATAAATAAACAAACGAATGTTTGTTTGTTTTTAAAAAGAGAAACTCAGGAGTATTTTGCTTTTTAAAGCTCCAGCTGATTTTCAAAATGTTGGAGAGAAGGAAACCAGGCAAGCAAGCAAGCAAGCAAGCAAGCGGGTGTGAGTATCCGTATGTGTCAATCACAGCAGTGGCCAGACCCCCCGCTTCCCACCCTCAAATCTCTAGACTTACCGGCGACGGTTCCCAGCTTCTTCCCACTTCCACCTCCTGTAGTCATGGGTCATGTGACAAGTGACACGTCACGTGACACATACTTCGGAAGTGGAAAGGGAGGCTACGGAGCCGGGACGGCTAGAGCGGAATGGCGGAGGAAGCGGTGGCTGCAGGGGCTCCGACTTCCGGTTGTCGGGATGAGGCAGGAGTGGAAATTGTGGGACTGGAAGTGGAAGTTTATTTCCCCGGGATTCTTTGGAGGCGGGTGGGCGGCATCAAAAGTATTAGATGAAAAGCCCCGCCTTCAAACAATGCAATGCTCTTTCTATTCTTTTTTAAGTCTAGGAAGAAAGGACGATTTTAGATGGGAACTACAGCTCCCAGCATGCCTTTCTTCCACGAACTATCCTGTGTGAGGCCGCACAGTTCCCAGCATGCTCCACAATGGAGAGCGGGTGGAAAGACTACACTTCCCAGAGTGCCCTGGGAGTCACAAGCTAAAGTCGGGCAAAATGGCTCCCGTGGAGCACGTCGTGGCTGATGCTGGAGCTTTCCTGCGTGGAGCCCCGCTTCAGGTACAGTGGGAAAAGGCTGAGAGCGGCTACCTAGCTCGGCCAGTGGCCCACTGGGGAGCCGCGCGAGAAAGGTCCACAGGCCCAGGTGTATGCTTTACTTTGCGTAGATTTTTGTTGGACCTGGAGACTTTTATTAGGCCATCCCGAGTAGAGAGAGAAAGCTGCCTAGACAGAGACTCTCCTTAGGGCGCATGGCAGGTTGGGGTTGTGGACTTGGAGATTGTTCCCTATCCCTTGACAGCTTCAGGCGGTTGGGGACACACACACACCCGTCTACCAAGCCAAGGTGGCTCCTCAGAATGTTGCATGGGACTCCTGGTGTCCCCTCCCTTGTTGCAGGTGGCCCTGTTATGCTTCTCGGTATGTGGGCATCCCAGAACCCCCAGATTAGCTTTTGCTCCTAGAGTGTGATTAGTAGGTCAGGAGAGGTGTGGCTATAGGTCTGCCTCTCTCTTCCCTAACCTAGTTGCACACACACACACCCCGGCCCAGCCCCCTTCCAGCCCTCAGGTTCCTGACCCACTTGCAACAGTCTCAGCTGTGTCTTCCCCACTGGCAGGACATTGGCAAGAACATCTACACAATCCGAGAGGTGGTGACTGAGATCCGAGACAAGGAGACCCGCAGGCGGTTGGCAGTGCTGCCCTATGAGCTCCACTTCAAGCAGCCTTTTCCTGAATATGTAAGGCTTGGTGAGTAGCCTCTGCTTCGTGGTCTATTCTTCCTGCCCCTCTCCCACCCCATCCCCTCTTCCGTGACTTGCCTTTTTCTTTTTGTAAGTAACTTTGAGCTCTTGACTGGAGAGCAAAGGATGGTATTCAATTCTAGTCCTACTCAGGGTAGACCCATTGAGATTAATGGACATGACTTACTTTCATTAATTTCAATTGATCTACTCTGGGTGGGGCTTTGTTGAGTATAACCCCAACTAACATGTGATACACACACACACACACACACACACAGTCAGGAGTAGAAATCAAGTTGATCACCTACAATTGCTTCATTGTTACTTGCTCTTTGATATGTTTTCCTAGTGCCCTCTGGAATTAGAGAAGCACTTTTTCTCATGACCGGTTGTGATTTCCTAGTTTTGCCTCTGGACTTAAACACTGAAATCCTCCTTTGTTTCTAGTGACGGAGTTTTCCAAGAAGACGGGTGACTACCCCAGTCTTTCAGCCACAGACATCCAAGTCCTGGCCTTGACCTACCAGCTGGAAGCAGAAAATGTTGGTGTGGCTCACTTGAAGAAAGAGCCAGAGCAGAAGGTGGATCTTCCTTTTATGATTTCTCTTTTGAAGGGGCCTTTTCCAGCAAAATATTTATTTACTATGATGTTGGTTTTGTATCCTGCTTTTCAGGCAAATGTTTTCTTCCAAACAACTCACATTAATTAAAAGACAGACAGAGAGAGGTCCTGCCCTTAGGCTTACACACTTAAAAAAACAAGACACACAAGAGAAGGGGAAATAAGGGAAGCGGGGGGGGGGGGGGGCTTGTTGACCAGATGGATAATGCCAGGAACCAAGTGGTGGGGTGGGCACAGGCATTACTATCTAGTTGGGGCCAAGATAATATTTCCTTGCTTGGATAGAGATGCTGTAAATGACCCTGCAGCCCTTGTTCCCCTGGCTGATGTCAGCATTTGCTCCTTCCTTTCAGCTGTGCACTCCCAGGACAATTGAAAAGGGTTCTTTCTGCCAGTGAGGAGGGAAGTCAACTCCCTCTGTGGCTGATCGAGGAGGCCCCTTATTGCAATATTCTTCCTATCCAGTAGGAGGGGGCAATCCAGTTCCACATGAATGCAGGACACTCTTGCCACCAGCTGCATGTGTTAGCAACCTATGTTTTGTCTTTGTCTGTTTCCTGCTGCTGCAAATGCCAAACAGGCTGATTATGCACTGCCTGAATCCTGTCCTATGCTCTGCTGTGGCTTGAATGCCATTCTTCTTGCCATTGCTGCTCAAATGCTGATCAGACTCTGGGAAGGTAGGTTTTGTGAGGCAGCTGCTGCTGCAAAAATCAACAATATGCCCTACCTGACCCACATCCCACTTCCTTTTCTCTCCCCACCCTGGATCCTTGCAGGTAAAACTCAGCTCAACAAAGCAGCACCCTGAGACACCTGTTCATGTTGCTGGCTTCCATCTACCTTCCAAGGTAATTGCCTCTGTGAGCAATCTGAAACTCTGCCCCACTATTCATGGAAGGAGTAGGGGCAGAGGGTAGCACACCTTGATGACTCACTGCCCCTCCCCTCCTCCTGGTTGCACGGGGTGTAATCTGGGAATGACCAGGTGTGCCAGTTGAGCCCTTGCGCTGGGAGTCCTTGATAGGCAGCATCTCCTCCTTGGCTTGTGTGAGGATCCAGTGACCATTCGGCATCTACCAGAAGCCTAAAGGAAGAGGTAGCCACACACGGCTTTTCTAAGAGGGCCATGGAGGATGGGCAAATTTCTCAGTGGTGGAGCACCTGCTTTGCCTGCAAAAGGTCC
Source organism: Podarcis pityusensis (assembly GCF_964106645.2). Taxonomy (NCBI): domain Eukaryota; kingdom Metazoa; phylum Chordata; class Lepidosauria; order Squamata; family Lacertidae; genus Podarcis; species Podarcis pityusensis. Next base: position 47,416,902 of record NC_138033.1, on the reverse strand, counting down.
CAGGTTCAATCCCAGCCAGCATCTCCAGGTAAACACCCCAGAGAGTCATTGCTGCCAGTCAGTGTAAGCAATCTGGAGCTTCTATAAGACTGTTTCTTCTGGCAATTCATACATGTCAGCTTTTCTTCTGCCCAACTTTTCTCCTAGACCAAGTGCCCAGGAGGTGAGAAGAGTCCTTCCGTGGTGGGAAGCAGAAACTTTGCAGACTCCACAGGCCCTGAAACCTCTGAGTTTGGTTCCTTCCTGTTCTGGAGGAACCCTCTGCCCAGCATTGAGGAGGACCTACAGGACTTGCTGGTAAGAAGTCTAGCATTCTTTCCTTTCTTCCTGCCTCACTGGGACACGGGCACCACCTTCATCTCCATAGCCTGGGAAGGTTCCGTGCTCAGCGGATCCTCTCCCAATTGGTCTGTTTTTCGCAGAAAGCGGATGCTGTTGTTATTGTGCCGGAGGACCCCAAAGGCAACAAGAGTAGTGGTGAGGAAGAGGAGCAGAGTGGAGAGGACAGCGATGACGAGGAAGGCTGGATCACGCCTAGCAACATCAAGCAGATCCAACAGGGCATGGGCCAGGCTGAAGAGCCAGCTGGTGTGCAGGTTGGCTGTGTCACCACCGACTTTGCCATGCAGGCAAGTGTGGGCTGTGTGAGACCAGGTGGTTCCCAGGGCTTGAGGGGAGGGAGAAAGATGTATGCTTACCCTTTCATCCTTGTAAGCCTCCTGCTACATTCTTGTGCCTGCTACAGCTGCCTGGAGGCCCAGCAGAGGTTTTATGGTCTATGTTGGAAGAACATGATGAGAATAGGAGGGACAGAAAGGGTGGCTCATGAGCAGCAAGGGGTGACTTGGGTGGCAGCAGGAAGCTGAGAAGAGGGAATGGAAGTGGTCAGGTGTAGAGCAGAGGGATGAGAGAGAGAGACGAGAAGCTCCAGGAGGTGGACTGAAGGCAAACAGGCAGTGGGACAAAAACAGGAAGGGGAGAGGGGAAGCAGCGCTTTGTGTTCCGAGTTGGGCAACCTGGCAGACCTGAAGGAGAGGAAACTGGGGGCTCTCTTTCAACTGGAGAAGCTTGGTCAGCCCAGCAGCAAAAGAAGAGCAAACTTCCAAAGCCAGCATTTTGTGTTTTTTAAAAAGGAGAGCAAGCATTGCCTTATTTTAGCTCCAGCCCTTTCCAAGACCCCGGCCTATGGAGTATCCAAAGTCTGTTGAGAGGGACTTGCCCTGCACCAGCATCATGGGGGCACATTGGGTGCTGATTGGGCTCCCCTCCCCTTCTCTGGTCTCTTTCCCACAGAACATTCTGCTGCAGATGGGCCTGCATGTGTTGGCAGTCAATGGCATGCTGATCCGGCACACCCGGAGCTACGTCCTGCGCTGCCACGGCTGCTTCAAGTATGTGATGAGTTGGTGGCTGGGCTGCAATCTCTGGCATATGGGTAACAGCTGGGCCTGTGTCTAGCTGTATTCAGGAGATGCCCCCTGGGCTTGGGCAATGGGCTGCTGCCAAGGTTGTCAAGCCACTGACTGGCTTCTCTGCTTTCCTCCAGAACCACATCAGAAATGACCCGGCTCTTCTGCCCTCACTGCGGGAACAAGACGCTTAAGAAGGTGGCGGTGAGCGTAGACGACGATGGCACCATCCACATGCATTTTTCCCGGAATCCCAAGGTCTTGAACCCCCGTGGCCTCCGGGTGAGCAGCTCTGCTCTGGGCTCCAGTGCTCTTATGGGCTTTCCGTGCTTGTTGTTGTCTCTGCTGGCTGCCCGTGCTCCCAGCTGAGCACCTGAGGCAAGAAGTAAGAGTCTGCAGCAGGCCATGATGGCCTCTGGGGCCAGCAGAAGAATCTTCTCTGGGTTTATTTATTTCCTCCCAATGGCAAAAGTTCTGTGGCCAGTTCTATCTAGTGTAGCATTAAGGAACTTGATCCACTAGCACAACGATTTATGGTTGTGCAACAAAATTTCCCCCTGCATGTATCCTACGCCTTCCCAAATCTTCTCCAAAGAGTTGAGGGAACCCCATAACAGATTATGGGGGGAGAAGATGTGGGGGTGTCCGTTGTGCAGCTGTCACTCCTCATGCTACGACCATGAGTGGATTGGATACCACTGTAAGTAAAAATGTAAAACCGTAACTTGGAAAAAATACAACAAGGATGAAAGTCAAGTGTGAGATGCCTCTCCCTGTCAGGGGTGTGGGGCAGGGTGCATTGGGCCTTTTGGCTTCACTGTGTGCCTCTTTCTTTCCACAGTACTCTCTTCCAGCTCCTCAGGGTGGGAAACACGCAAACAATCCCCACCTGACAGAGGACCAGCACTTCCCCCAGCAACGGCTCTCTCGCAAGGCCAGGCAGAAGACAAACGTATTTGACCCCGATTATATTGCAGGAGTTTCTCCATTTGCGGAAAACGACATCTACAGCCGGGCGGCCAATCTACAGATCCGGGATACGGCGCTGGGTGCAGGCAGGAGGCGTCTGAACCCCAACACAGCCTCCAAAAAATTTGTGAAAAAGAGATGAGGTGGGGAGAGATGCAATCACCCACTTGTCCCACTTGTCAATGAAGGGAGGACAAGTCTTTTGTTTCCTATAGCTTGTGTGAAGGCAGGACTTTGCCCCTTGGCGCTACTTCCTGACTGCTTCCAAGGCAACAGACATTAGTGTGAATAAACGGCAAGCAGCAGGAAGGTGGGCGGCAGACTGACAAAGTGATCTGGAAAGTGAGAGTGGCCCTCGTGTGGCAGAATCCATGTGCTGCGCTCAGGTCTTGGGTGCATTCTGATGCAAAAGACTCAGCAGCGGTGGCTGCATGTTTTGTTTTGTTTTTTAATAAACCAGGGTGTCTGCACATTTGGTGTCTGTGCACAGCTCTTTGTAGTTTAGCTTGTCCCTTTCCTGACAACTAGACCCCTTTTCTTCCATGAGCCTTTCCCTTGTAGCAGTCAAGAGCACAAGCCTTGGCCTTTTTCTACCAGGTCTTCAGCCATACCGTAAGCTGGTTGGGATGGCTAGACTGGAAGCACTGCTCTTTGACTGTCTTCTATCACATTGCTGGCTGCAAACTTTTGAGTTCCACAAAGCTCTTCCTCGGAAGTGGCTGTTCAAAGCAAAAACAGAAAAGTTTACGGCCCAGTAGCTGATTAACCCCAAAACACACATCCATGTGGGCTAATAAGAGTAGGAACCTGTAAAAGCCTGTTTAATTTTTGGTCTAAATACCTACGCTGGGGAATAGGCCTCTGTTTAACTCAAAAGATCACTTCCACTATTGTCAAAACATATGACAATAGGTTGCTTAAAATCTTTTCTCTTTTGTGAAAAGGGGCTAAAAGAGCCATGAGAAGGACAAGTGCAGGAATGTCACAAAAAACTGCAAAAATGCCTAGCAATGAGCTGGTGGCAACTCCATAAGGCTATGTCCTACTCACAGGGAGAGCGGCAGGTGTTCACCCCCAACCCTCTGGTGGGTCCCCTTGCAAGACAAGTTGTATCACATTTTCTACTGCTTCCTGCCTTGGGCTACAGCAAATCCTCCTTGCACTTAACAAGCCTTTTCCTTGTAGAGAAAAGGTTAACAGCCAGTTTGCTGCAGACTGGCCCCTGTTCCATTCCTCCTAACTATGCCCCAACATGCAACAAAGGCTCACTATATACCTGGGAGCAAAACTGACTAGTAAATGAAATTTGATTAGATAGATTTCTAGTGCAAACAAAGGGCCCTGCCCAGTCCTTGCATAGCTCTAGTTAAGTCGCTAACAGTGCCCCACCCTGGCACCACACAAAGTTAATCTGGGCATTTGCAGCTTGAATGAAAGGGCTGTCAAAAACATTCTTTGCCATCTTCTAGGGAGGCAGTTGCCAATTTCATAGGCATGCCTAGCCTGCTTGCTTTGTTCTGAATCTGCCGTGCAAACACCAAAGACCTGCCCTTGGTGGCTAGGACTTAATAAACACAGGAGTGGCTTACACACACACACACACACACACACACACACACACTTTTAGCAAAGTTTGGTGACTTGTACCTTTCTCTTTTACCTATTCCCATACACCTTTCGCCAAAAGCAGACACTGCTGCTTCCTATTGGAATTGTATTCTACTAATTAATTAATATGAATTCCCATATGTATTGAAAATACTCCCAGGAGGTGTGTGATCTTGCCACAGAGCAGAGCATTCAGAGAAATGACCATCGCCCAAAATTCATGTGACATTGCTGCCTCTGGATCCATCCCATTACAGTACTGATATAGAATATAGCCATGGTCAGCAACAGAAGCTAGTTTGGTACAGCCTGAAATCATTTTACTACTTCCAAATACTGTCCACAGGATTCTTTGTAGTGGCACCCAGAGGCTGTTGGGGAACACCAGTAGCCTCACAGGAAACTGATTCAATGTGGTTGTGAGGACCCAAGTGCCACGCCGAGCACAGAGATACCTCTTAGCAAAGCTCTTGGCCTGCTTGGAGTCTAATTAGCATGTTGTTCTCCTTTGTTTATGACTGGACTAAGGACTACAGCAACATCTAGGGCCCTGGGGACCCCCTTAAAGAGTCCTAGTTCTCTCTGATTGCTTTGGATACCATTTGCCTGTTGTCAATGCCAGCAGTCCAGTAGTCCCTTGATAGGAGCCTGAGCTGGTAAGGCTTTGTGTATTTGCCTAGCCTTCTCCCCATTGTGGCAGCAAGAGCAAGAGCTAATTCTTTCATGTGCTTACTATTTCACATGCTCCCATTTTTTAATTGGTAATTTCTCCCTCCAAAGATCCAAGCAGTAATCTGAGCTGTACAAAGAGCTTGATGAATGATGCAGTGGATGGGTGGCAGGAATAAGTTGTTGGCATCGTCTGTCTTGGGAGACAATGGGAAAGGGCACCTTTGGGTAAAATCAAACTGCGGGAGAGTTACAGCACTTTGGGTGTAGAGACCAATGCAGAAGAAACATGTTTTGTTGCAGCAGGGGCAGATGAAGATGTCTGGTTGTGGTACAGCAGAGGCACCATGGCATTTCTTCTCTCTGCGCCCCTCCCAGCGGTCATTTCTCCTCTGCTCACTGCTGTGGATACATGCCCTGACTGTCGTTTTAGGACAGACAAAGGAAAAGACTTCTCCACACGGCGCATAGTTAAACTATGGAATTAGCTTTCACAAGAGGCAATGATTGCCACCAACTTGGATAGCATTAAATGAGGATTAGACAAATTCGTGGAGGAGAAGGCTATCAATGGCTATGTTGTACCTGCATTATCGTGCCTCTGAAAACCAGTTGCTGGGAATCACAAGTGGGGAAAGTGCTTGTTGCACTCATGTCCAGCTTGCAGGCATCTGGTTGGGCACTATGAGAACAGGATGTGGGACTAGATGGCTCACTGACCTGATCCAGCAGCCTCATCTTTTGTCCTTACACCCTGCAGAGTAAATACTGCTAGGCTTGAAGGACCAACGGTCTGACTTCGTATATAAGAATAGCTGCACATCATCAGATGTCACAAAAGGTACAGATTCAAACACTAACTGACTAGGCTATTTGGTGCCTCTGAAGAGGATTAACAGCAGCTTTTTTCACAGCTAGTATTTAAATGGGTTTTTGCATTGTCTACAGTTCAATTTTCATTGAATGAAAATGCCATATCCTCCAGAATGAATGCCCATCTCTAGACTTACTTAAGTCTTTGCACTAATGTAGGATTTTTTACATTCATTCCTGTACTGTATGTACCACTAACTCAGGGCATGAATTGTTTAATAGGGATAGCCTTCATTCAATAATTGAGGGATTCTGCTCATTTCAAAAAAAGAGCTAAAAGTCCTTCCCCAAAATGCTGTGGGCAAGGGAAGGGCTGCTGAGATGTCAAAAGCCACCAGCAAGAATGCCTAGCTGGAAGCCTGTGAGCGATTCTTGTAAAATTCACATTCTGTAATTTCATCACCAAAGACAAGTTCAAACTGCATCTTTCTAGCAGCGTGGCTTAACACTTCAGCACTGAACCAACATGGGTATCTTCAACTAGCAAGGTCCCTTTTTTTTTTTTTGCAGGGGAGGGGGTTAAATTGTGCAGGCCTGCCACACGGATCTGCTAATACAGTAAGAGATCCAGAATGGGAGGAGTCCTTGGCAAGCACTGATCCTTCCCCAAAGCTGCCATCTGCACACACGTTCTAAAGCATCTACCCTGGTACTCACCTTTGCCCCATCCTGGACCAAATGAAGTACCTCGGTTGGCTGTGCTGTGGCCAGTTTGCAAACACTTCAATGACTCTTATTAAGAGGTGCTAGAAGGGCAATTTCTCCACCTTTTCAATGTATGTTTTCCAGAGAAGGCAGCTGAGGCAGGGCTGGGGCTTGTGTCTTCATTTGCAGCAGGGGTCGGGAGTCATGCAGAATTAAGGAAAGGCAGAGTACAAGGCTGGGTTCCTGTATTTCATTTGCAAATACAGGTGTTCCAGGTTCACTTTGCAGAAGGCTTCCTATCGTCAATTTTTCTCTGCTTTCTGCCAGCAAATGGGCAGGTGAAGCAGTATGGCATACTCTGGTGCCCTTTTATCTGCTTTCCAGTGAGATAAATTCTGTCTGGGGTTTTGCCTTGGATAGAGCCGCAAGCTGGGACTGCATCAATGAAACGGGCACATTTCACGTTGGAAACCATGGGCAAGCTGGGTGTCGGTCCTGCCCCCCCCCCCAAATCCTGGCTACACCCATGTTGGAAATGAAGCTACTGTATTAAGCATTGTCACCAGTCTCCCCTGTGAGGGCTACGAGTGGACGCTTGCCCCTAACAGCATGACAGCTAAATGGACCCTTCAGCGTCTATCTCTGAATGCCAATGGCACAAATGACAGGAGGTTTTGCGTCTTCCTTTTCGGACATCTGGTGGTTGGTTACTGGGAGAAAGCGGGATGCTGGGCCGGAGGCGTGTCTTTAGATGGAGAGCTGCCAAATTAAGGGAGAAGTGAATGGGCTCTCGATGGCTCCTGGTCATGAATTTCGCGGTACAGAGGCAGTCTCCCTCGGGGCGAAGCCTTCCCCTCGGGGCACCAAGAGGCAACATGCTGGGTCTGGCCGGAGTGTGGTTTCCCCGCCCCAGTGACTCAGCAAATCCGCGCCTCCTCCGCCTCTTATAAGACCCGCGGCGCCGACGGCTTAGTTCAACTGCTGCCCGGTTTGCATCGCCATGGCTGGTAAGTAGCTCATCTCCTCGGCCCAGCCTTACTCTGATGGGCCCTAAAGTACGCATCAGGCTGCCCCGCGGAGCCAAGCGAGCAGGTCGAAAAGAGAGGAAGGACGGGGGTGGGTGGGATCGAGTCGAGTCGAGTCTCCAAGGCACAGGCTCCCCCTGCAGGAGTCCTTTCCCGCCTCGAGAGCGTCTCCCTTCGGGTTCCCCGAGGCCCTGCCGCAGCGCCGGCAGCAACTTGCAAGAAGGCGGGTGGCGCCCACCTGGCGGGCCCCCGAAAGGCAGGCAGGGGCCTGCGAGGCTGCGCTGCGCTGCCCTGGTGGGAGGCGCCGAGGCGGGAGTCTGTCCGCCTCTGCTGCAGCCGCGGCGGCAGGGCGGCTCTCCCGGAGCTTTGGCCGCCCGAGGCGCCTTGCCTTGCCAGGCTCTGCCCTCCTGCTCTCCTTGCAGCTCGGCAGGCGCTGATCGTGCTGGCCCACCCGGAGCGGACATCCTTCAACTATGCCATGAAAGAGGCGGCTGTCGAGGCGCTGCAGAAGAGTGGGTGGAAGGTGACCGTCTCGGATCTCTACGCCATGCGCTTCAACCCGGTCCTCTCCCGGGACGACGTCACCGGTACATAGGTCTCTGGGTCCCTCTCGCTCCGCTAGGTGTGTCTGCACAGATTGGCGGCGGCGGCGCCAGCTCGGCTGGGTTTCAGGCCGTTTGGGAGGGGGCGCTTTCCCCAGCCTTCCTGCCTGGAGGAACTGTCGTCGGGGCGAGTACCCGGGACCTTTTGCCGCTCCTTTCCCGGAGCCTCTGGGGGCTCGGCCTCGCCTGCGTGCCTGGACCCACCCTTCCCCCTCTCCCCCTCCCTCAGGCAAGCCGAAGGACCCGCAGCACTTCAGCTACCCGGCCGAAACGGGGCTGGCATGGAAAGAAGGCCGCCTGAGCAAGGACATCGTAGAGGAGCAAAAAAAGCTGGACGCTGCCGATCTTGTCATCTTCCAGGTGGTTCCCAGATCATAGGACGCTAAGGAGTCAGACCACCTGGTCCATCAAGCCTAGGGTTGTTTAAGTGAACTGTTTCTCCAGGTTTTCAGGCATGAGTCTACCCCTTCTACAGCCCTTCTCCAACTATCATAGATGGGCACCGGCTTCCTGGGAGGGGATTTAGAGGGGGGTGACTTTTCACCTGCATCATAAGCCTCTTCTTGCCTTAGGCAAGAAGGCTTGTAGTGTTTGACCTGAGTGTGAATTTTGGCCATGAATCTTGCTGACCAGTGAACTCTGGAGAGGCAAATTTAGGAAGTCCTAATTCAGTAAAGAGGGTGGGAGCAACACTTTTTTAAAGCTCAGGCTTTAAAAATTGGATTCTGGCAAACATGGAAATTGTCCACATAGGGCCTGTACTTCACAGGGGGAAAACAATATGCTTCTAACCCCCTGAATCATAGAATCATAGAGTTGGAAGAGACCACAAGGGCCATCGAGTCCAACCCCCTGCCAAGCAGGAAACACCATCAGAGCACTCCTGACATATGGTTGTCAAGCCTCTGCTTAAAGACCTCCAAAGAAGGAGACTCCACCTGCTAGAGCTTGACATTGGAACAAAGTTCTGGAACTAGTGGTTCTAAGGGAATGCCATGGGCACTGAAGAGCTTTTTGGGAATGGTACCTGGACTCCAAAGTACCATGAAATGAATGTGCAACAGGGGCCTCAACCCTTATCCTATGGCTCTGCTTCTGTTGCAGTTCCCTCTCCAGTGGTTTGGTGTCCCGGCCATCTTGAAAGGGTGGTATGAGCGTGTCCTCACTGGTGGATTTGCCTACTCCTACAGTGCCATGTATGACCAGGGGCCCTTCAAGGTAGGTATGCAGTGGGGATTTGGTGGGAGTGAAGTCTTGCTGCTGCTGTAGCCGCCACCACCTTTCATTCTCTTCAACTGGCCAGTAGCTGCAGCCTGTCTGTTGTGCATTTGAGCCCTGCAGTCAGCCTCTTTGGTGCTCTGCATGAAACAATATGGCAGACTCTGGTGGTAGTGGGAAAAGACAGAGGATTCTGACAATGACCCTGCCTCTTGGTATTTTAGAGAAGGGTGTTCTGTGGGACAGAGAAGGTGCAGTTCCTTTCCTCCATATTGTGGCAAGATGATGATCAGCTGGGGTTTCACAATACTCTGCAAAATGACCCTTGTTCACTAGTTGCTCTCTGCATGACAGTGTCTCAGCTGCTGTGTAAAGCATAACTCATACCTGGTTACTTACAGAATAAGAAGACTCTACTTTCCTTCACCACTGGTGGGATGGGCTCCATGTACACCCCTGAAGGCATCAATGGGGACATCAACATCCTTCTTTGGCCAATACAGGTAACAAGGCAACATTTATTGTCAAACCCATAGCTATTTCTAAGAGAGTTTAAAAATTATTATTAAAAGGTGTAATACTTAAGTAGATGGTGCAAGCTTCTGCCTTACACAGAATTCTTACAGGTTCCTGTACTTGTCTGGTTTGAGAACCTTTGTGTAATCCAGAGGTTTACAATCCTGCATTCCAACCAATTGGCGAGATGACTGTTTTTTCAAGAGCTGTAGTTTACTGAATCCTAGCAGAAAGCCCACATCCCTTGTGTGCAAAGTTGTAGACAAATTTTAGGTTTTAAAAATGAGTAAAAATGTCATAGCAGACATTTAGTATGGTAACAAAAACACATACTGTACTGGAAATGTCACTATAGATCTTTTTGTTGGTCCTGAACTTGTTCTAATTACATTCCTCCTGCGCTATTTGAATATGTATTTGATTTGCAAATGTTCTTTCTTCCTACTCCCCAGAGTGGCACTCTCCATTTCTGTGGTTTCCAAGTCTTGGCACCCCAGATCGCTTTCAGTATTGGCCATACACCACCAGAGGCCCGCTCCCAAATCCTGGAGATGTGGAAGAAGAGATTGGCCACTATCTGGGAGGAGATGCCCCTCAGCTTTGCCCCAAGCAACAACTTTGATTTGAGCTTTGCTGGGGGCTTTCTTCTGAAGAAAGAGGTCCAGGAACAGCAAGAAGATAAAAAATATGGGCTGACAACTGGCCAGCATCTGGGAAAGCCACTCCTGCCTGATAATCAAGTCAAAGCCCAGCAGAAATAGCAAATTCTGTTGGTAAAATGGGACAAAAAAAAAGGCCTTTCTGTAGTAATGCTAGCAGTAAAAGTTTCCTACTTTCACTTTCTCTGGGTTCATAGGGTCCCTGTAGGGCAGACCTTCCCCAAACCGGCGCCCTTCTGCTGTGTTTGATTCCAGTCCCATCAGCCCAACAAGGATGATGGGAGTTGAAACCCAAACTCCACAATGGAGCCTGCATTATTACTGTTCTACTCTTTGCAGCCTTAAGATCCTAGCTTATAATCCACAGGTGGGCAACCACCACAGCCTTTCACATTCCTCTTTGCAGCCCCCATCTCAGCAAAGAGTACCACCTTACTGCCTTGAGCAACAGAAGAGTTGGCAGGAAGGTCCAACCCTAGAGCAAAGTACTTAGAGCTTGGGTCTTGCACTTCTCCAAGTGCATATGCCTGGAGAGCATCATAGGTTAGTGCTACTTGGAGCAGACCCATTAAAAGTAAAAGGCATATCTAACTTAGGCACACTGATTTCAATGCATCTACACAGAGTAGAATGTAGTTGTATAGAACTGTATGGATCTACCTGGCTGCTTTTTGTCAGCTCTTCCATTTCTTGTCATAGTAGCCTCAAGGTAGTGGGGGTGGGTGGGTGGAGTACATTGCCTTTACTTCATTAGCAACCACCAATCCACAATGGATAAAACAAGCTACTTGGCAGTCAATACCACTTGCACCAGACTTGAGCTGCCAGAGGAGAGGTGCAGTGGCAATCTGTCTGAAGACAAAACAAGCCACAGATGCAGCTGAAAAGAGGGCAGCTGGGAAGAGTGGTAAAGACAACTGGGCTCCCACCTTCCCCAGCTGGAATCAGCCACAGCACAGGAAGGCAGGGGCAGAGTTCCCTGGCAATAAATGGTGCTCCAGGGGGTGGGTGGTGGGTGGGAAAAAGTGTAATTAACTGGCGTGGAAGGTGAAGGGTTGCTTTAAATCCTCTTAGTTTACTTGCTGGTAGTAGGGATTAATACTACTTGAGATTTTTGTACTTTGGTAATAACTTTCACATGTACTAACAACAAAGCCAGGTGTTGCCTCTATTAGTCAGGTTTGTTGGAATGTCATGTAGATTTATACAAGTCTCTCTTGCGCCAGCAGAGAAATTTAGAATAAAATACTTTAAACCCTTCTCTTGCAGCTGTCTATTGAGTCAAGGGCCACATTTTGTGCTAGGCATTTATACAGTTTGAACCTATTACACCTGTTGGATTCTCTCATGACAGCACTGCTCAGAGGGGAACGGTGCCTGTTTGTGTCTCCATGAGAGGTGGTGAAGGGAGAAGCCTAAGTCTGCTGCTCTACCGGACACAGTAATATGGGACAAGCCAGCCCAGACATGGTGGGTTCTGCAAAGGAGGTATTTACACAAAGAAGGTTCTACCTTCCCATCAGTCCAGTGAAGGGACACCCCTCTCCACCTGATCCATATACGCTGGTGGTGGCTTGCTTATCGGCCATAGAGCAAAAAGGGATGTATAGAATTGTAGGGTTGGAAGGGACCCTGAGGACCATCTAGTCCAAACCCCCTGCAATGCTGGAATATGCAGCTGCCTCATATGGGGATCAAACCTGCAACCCTGGTGTTACCAGCATCATGCCCTAACCAACTGAGCTATCATTAGTAAACTTCTAGCCAGTGTGCGCAGGACTCAGCAGACAACACACTAGCCTTGCACTTCAGGACCAAGTGACTCCAAGATACTGAAAAGAATGGAGCAAAGTAGCAATACACTGCAAAATGAAAACTTTCAAAGTTTTATTCTTGACTGCAGCTGTGTACAGAAATATAGTTGCAAGTATACAAATGTCCCAATAGAAGCAAAATATCTCTCTCTTAATATTCAACAAGTTATCACAGGATAGCTAAAAACAAATGCAAATGAGTCCCCCTCCCGCCCCCTCCAATAGAATAAACAAAACCATTATCAGTGCTCTGAGAAACCCACCTACACAAGCCAGGGACACAAAATGCACAAGGGGCCATCTGAGGCTACATTCACATTGCAGGATATTGGAAAAGGCTGCTTGGTGGCTGGCTGGTCTTGAATTCTGTTCTAAGCGAGCATGGCAAGAAAGGGGAGGGGAAGGGAGTGTGTTAGAACTGCAGTGATATTAACAGGCCTAGCTCGGGGAGAAAACCTTCATTAGTTGCACACAAATTGCTGTTGGGACAGATGGGCACAACAAGGTTCTTGGTCTCAGCAGGTCCAAGCCCACACTGTTCAGAACAAAACCTTGCCCTGTCCAAATGGGACTTCATTCCAAACAAGTTGGACTCCATGGGCCAGAGCCCCAATACAAAAGCTGCTGAAAAGAGGAAACAATGGACCCCAGATGACAGGCAAGCTACCTAAGGGCTTAAGGATCAAAGTGGCAGTGGTGGCAGGGACTGAAAGAAAACTGCAGTGGTGGCAGCAGCAGCATCATCCACATGGGCCATGTCTGGTGCAGAGGTCAGGGTTACACTCAAAAGTTATTTCAATGCAGGAAATCCTCTGCTATGAGCTCAAACAAGAGACCACCATTTTCTGAAGCAGTCACAAGCAGCCTGGACTGTCAAGAAGTTCTTCCTAACATTTAGTTTAAATCCTTTTTCTTGCAAAATGGACCTATTGGTTAACACTGAAGCCCTGGAGAAAACAACAACAAAAAATTTGCTCCCATGATCAAGAGTGACAGCCTCTCAAATACTTAGTGATGGTTATCAAATCTCCTCTTCGTTGTTTCTTGTGCAGCCTAAATATACCTAGTCCTTTCAACCTTTTCAAATGGGATGTGGCTATGACCAAGTTGCTCATTGCCAGGGTGGGCAAGACCAAATGAGGTACTTCCTGGCCTTTCAGGCTCTGCTCTGATGCAGTGTGCTAGAAGATTACTCAGGATAAGACACAAACACTTTCCTAGGCATGTTTGGAGTGGTGCACAAGAGGAGGAAGGAAAGCAAGTCAGGGATGCCTGAAAGGACAGCTCTCTCTTGACCATTAATATGTAGGGAGGGACCTGAAACCACAAGGGCTTTTACAGTTCTACAAAATCTGATTCCCAATGTGGCTTTATCCAGAGTGTTTGAGGAGGGAGTTGCACATAAAAATGATTGCTTCCTGTAGTTTGAAGCCCTTTGTGGTGGAAAGGCTCAGTTGGATTCTTGTGGACTGATGCAGAGGGTAAAATGAATGGGGACAACATGACCTCCAAATGCCATGTGGGGATCAAGAACACACAGGAAACAAGATGCACCTTGCAAGGCTGCTGAGGTCCCATCTCCATGAAACTCTAGAATGCAGGCCCCGCAAAACAAACAAAAAGGGTGTAGGAAAGTGCAGCACCAGGCAGCCACTGAGCAGACCTTTGTTCCAAATACATACTTTTTTGTAACCAAATCACGTTAAAAATGTTGCACATTTAAATATTGACCTAAAATGGACCAAGAAAAAATAGAAATAAACCAACCCAAAAACCCATGTACATCACCGTTTTGAACAGAGCAGCAGCAGGAGCCCTTTTAACAAACAGAACACAGATGCCTGCATTGTATGGCTGGAGTAATGTGGGGAGAAGTGACAAGAAGCAGCTCTGAGCAGGAAACTTGGTTCAATAGAGGATTGGTCCCTGGTGACTTAGTACTGTCCTCCGAGGACAGTCCTGATGCCACCGAAGTGAACAAGACACAGCAGCGTACAAGTCAACCTGCTCCTACTCAACCCTCTCCACACACTTCTTCCCCATAAAGCTCCTGCCATGGCCTGGGACTAAGTGCCTCTTCCAGAAGACACAGGCAGTCCCAGGCCCAACTGCAGGATCCCCAGAAGTGAAAGCAAAAGCCGCTGGCTTGGTACATCCCTTTCTGCCTCCTCATTCATAGTTAGGCACATGGCTGCTCCTTCCCATCCTCAATACTCTTTCAGCAAATAAAAGAAACATAACATTGTAAGAGAAGCAAGCTCAATGCAGCTACAGACATCATGAAATGAGGAAAGAAGGTTCCAATTGTGAATTTGTAGTGTTGTTATAAATTAAAAAGCTAGCAAGAAAATATTAGACATTAACCATGAGTGAACAGCTGAATGGCTCATGTCAAGGGACTCCCATGCAAAGGAAGATGCACATGTGTCACCTCTGCAGTGAAGTTGCCCTCACAGCCAATCAGCACAGAGGCTGCCTGATTATATGAACGGCCAGAGATGAACCAATCACATCTGCTGCAAAAAGTACTCAAATACTTTGTGAAGACTTAACAACAACCCCCCTTCCCCTGGTTCCTAGATGCCATGTTGTGGGAAAACAGACAACAAAACTCACACATTTACCACAAAAATCTGTGGCAAAAAGAATATATGTGTGTGAATATATGTATATGTATATATATATTTATATATATATATTATTTATGCCAATGTACTCACTCAGTACAAATAGCAAAATAGTTTATCATTTTCTAAATACAAAATAGAGCTTTCCAAAAAAATGAAACACACATTAGATATAAACCATCCAAAACCTGAACGATTGAAAACTGTATTCAAAATTAAATGACCTAGAGCAGGTCTCTTTCTGAAAAGTTCTCTTCATATCGGCAAAATAGCCTGTACTACTGAAAACATAACTCAAGCCTCTCAAAGAGAGACGGACAAACAGAACGAATCACTGACTGCAAACATCAGAGACGGACTGGCATTTAACAGGACAAAACAATAACAAAAAACAAGCACAACTCTACATAGCTCAAGGTGGAGCACAAGTTAGAAAAAACACACAAGGGGTAGCCTAAAAAACCAGGTACAAGCTAAATTCTTCTCTACACAAAAGTAACAAAAATGAACACCAATGCTTACTAAAAAACACAACTCCCCAATGCCAACAAGAGTCACACACAACAGCTGTTGATGTGCAGGAAAGGAGGAGAGGGAAATAAAAATCCAGAAGAGGGAAACTGTAGCTATCCCTGGAGAGCACCTGAAATTGAGTTTGCCCCTTGGTGCTGACAGCACACAAGAGCATCTGCCTTTTAAGCCAAAATGGATGCAAATTCATCACCAGCATTTGCATTTTGAAAGAGTGACGTTACTTGTCTCGTATGAGCTAAAGGAGCTATGTAAGAACATAAGTAAAGCCTACTGGATCAGTTCAATGGCCCATCTAGTCCAGCATCATGTTCTTACAGTGGCCAACCAGATACCTAGTCCACAAGCAGGACCTAGGTGCAATAGTACTCTGCCCACCTGCAATTCTCAGCAACTGGTATACAGAGGCACCCCTTCAAGCCCCGAGGGGAAGCTGCCAAATCCCCCTCCCCGCATGTGAGTTTAAATTTAAGACTTCAAACCTGCACCAATTAGAAAAGGGGTGGAGGAGCAGAAACCAGCATGCCCAAAAATATTCTCTCACCCCTCCTCTACAGACCAAGGAGGTATCAGCCAGCTTGGTCATTCCAGCCCCACTACAATGGACCTTCTGGTCTCCAAAAAACCTAATTCAGATTTGTACAGGTGGCAGCATATTTCACACAAGAGGAAAGAGACAGAAAAGGGATTAAGAGGAACAAAATTCAGCTTATGGCCTATCAAGGCAGGACTCAAGAGGGGGTATATTGCTCAGCATAGCAAACTGCCCCCTTGTGAAAGGGGAGATGGGCAGAGCACCAGAGGCTCAGAGAAGTCCCTGTTTGAGCAGCCAATCTTCCAGCCTCCCAGGAAGCTGTAGTCACATTCTTGGATATCACCCACTCCCCGCCCCTCGTGGCTTTAGGGGACTCTCTGCCAGTATATGCCACCTTCCTAGGTGCTAATTCACAGCTTTCTCCATACTGCTATGAAGCTGACAGCAGCTTCCGTTTAACAAAGAGTCACTAATTCACACTGGTATGTTCAACACTTGGTAACTGCACCATTAAGCAATGACTGGCATGAGTGAAATGCACAATTGAGGACTGAACACTTGAATCACCTTCACCTCCCCCAAGCAACATTTTTCACTGGAAACCATTTACACCTGCAAATCAAGTGATTGAGTCTTCAAGTGATGAGCACAAATGTGTGAATCAACCATCTGTATATCCCAGTTATTTTAGGACACATATCCCTGTGTGCTTTGCAGCCTGTTCCAAGAGCTGTGAAGAAGAGCTGAAAGAGAGGAGCAGACACAGTCTCAGGTTCTTTCAGTGCCAAGCTGCAATGATAAATGAGCAGCTGCACTCTGCATCCCCACAGCTGGACTAGAGATGGGGGCAACTGTCCAAAGTAGAGCCTCTTTCGCCTCTTCCAGCTTCAAGAAGTCTCTCTCTGATGCTCTCACTCAGCAGCCGTTTCTCATCAGGCTTAGCATGGGTACTCTTCCAAAGTGATGGTGAAGGCTACATTTCCCCTTAGGTCCAAGGCCGCACTTTGACACAGGAAATTTAACTCCAAACATCCTAAATTCCAGAGTCACAAGAATGAAAGTCTTGCAAATCTGCTTGTCCATTACAGGATTTCTGAAGTTACAAGCTAAAAGAACACACAAAGACAAAAGTTAAGCGTAGTAAGAGCCTCATTCTTTCCCCCTAAAGCACTCTAATTAAACAGCATCCAACAGCTGGTTATTTCCCTCTATGCTGAAGTTACCAATGATGGCTTCTTTGAATGTAATATTACTGCCACCCATCAGTGAAATCTGACTGGGACTTGAAGAGGGGATGTATACTATGGAGTTGGAGTGTGAGAGAGCCCCTCCTAGCATTATGGCTTGGGGAGGGCCATGTGCTGCTGAGCTCTCTCTTGTAACTGCACCAGCAGCACAGAACTTGGTAGGATTTAACATCCTAAAATAATAAGATTTAATGCTTTTGTAAAGAAAGCTCCTAGAGCGCTAATGGCTGAAAGCATTGTTGCAGACAAGTGGATGACATTTTTATGTCTCAAGAGGCAGAGCAAGGATTCCAATCACTGCCAGTAGAAAAAGGATTATGTAAAAGCCCCTGTTTCCTTTGTATAATTTATTCAGGCCAGAAAAATAAGGCTTTATTTCTGTGTGGAGTAAACACAGCTGACCATGCTGCCTTGGAACTGCATATTTCAGCCTTGAGCTGAAGTCAAGGCAAACGACCCCATATCCACCCTGGGATTTCTGAGCCATGGTAATCAAGCTCAGTGAGGCCACTGCAAGTGTCCTAAGGGCCAGGAGAATGAGGGCTGTGAAGCTCTATTTACTCTCAAGACAGGCACTAATTCTATTATCATTCTGGGGAAGCAGCAGAAAAGACAGACTTTTATTAGCTGCAAGAAATAAGAAGAGAACATGCTGGCTTGGCTAGAGTCTTTGACTCCCATCTCCAACTCACCTGGACAGTTAGAAGGAGCCAGCCATGTTGTTGTTCCCCTGGTTTTGTAGAGACACTAGCAGGTCATCAATCTTCTTCATATTCTGATTGGTGGTCATAGCAGAAGACAGCTGGGGGCTTTCAGACATCTGCTGGGATAGTAGAGTTGTGACTGATGACTGTGCTTCACCCTGTGGCTGGCTTATTGTGATCATCTGATCTGACATTGAAGTGGGTCCAGATGTTAAGAGCTGGCCACAGTCTGTTGAGAAAGGCAAGATTCATTCAGAGCACCATGCAAATTTCTTGAGCAGTGAAAGGAAGCCTATTGCATTTCACATTGTACTGGCCTCATAAACATCTAGAGTGTCCCCACAGAGCATTTTCCCCTAAGGCATTTAGGATCAGGGTGCTGGTATCCCAAGAAACCAGTAGAAAGAAGTCAGACACCGACAGATGCACAAAGCATCTCATATGAAGTTAACAGGCCCTTTGGCTCATTCTTCTTTGTCTATATATAAAATCTACTGCATAGCTAGAGAGCTTTCCCCCACCATATTATGTGCTGTGCTATGCTCTGAAAGCATGCAGATAGGTTTACAGCAGCTCTGCCACAGTTACAGAATCTCTACTTCTGGGAAAATGCTACATAAATGCCACTGAGTGAACAAATTGAATTTGGATGCTTTTGTACACATTTATACACTTAGAATGGACTGATCACTGGCTTTTATAAGGCTGGGCCTGATGGGGGAGGTTGGAGTCCAACTCCATCTGGAGGACCACAAGTTCCCCATCCTTGCTTTAGACTGTAAGCAGTCTATGTCAAAATTGCTGTTAACACTGTAGTGTGTTCCCAGATTATATGGGCTTTACACAGAAAGTCATAATTCAACACAATTTTAGATAGTTTTTCACAGCTGCACAGATGTGGCCTCCAACACAAGCTTCACAAAGGGAAGAAAGCACTAAAATTTAGCCAATGACAATTCTGGATACTCTGTACTTACTATCTTGGATGCCAAACAGGAATATTCCAGAGGTCTGCCGAGATGAAGCGGAGGAGTTCTGCAGCTGGTTCATGGAACCACTTCCAGGTGTGTTATGGAACAAAGCAGCCTGTTGCTGCTGCTGCTGCTGCTGCTGCGGGGGTGAAGAAGCTCCCTGGATGCCAGCCATATTGTTTGGTGAAGAGTAGAGGGGGGGCTGCTGCAACTCTTGCTGGTTCATGCTGTTTTGCAAGGCAGACATGGAAGTCGATGATATGAAGAGGGTGACAGGTTGCTCCTGAGAGCTGGAGGATCCTTGGACTAGCTGGATCTGGGGTGAGTTGTGGAATAAGGCAGGCTGCTGCTGTGACTCAGCTTGATTAGACCCTGGGCTCTGGTTCTGAAACTGCATGGGTTGCTGATCCTGATTCATTGGTGCCATGCTGCTTTGTGGGTGGAAGAGAGACTGGCTTTGTTGTTGTTGTTGTTGTTGCTGCTGCTGCTGCTGCTCCTGGCTGGCCATTGGGTTAGGGTTTGGGTTGTACATCATGTTCTGCTTCTGAGATGTCATAGGACCCATGGAATTCTGATTGCTGAACCTCAAATTCTGCTGCTGCTGCTCTTGGGAGGGTGTGCTGTTCTGAAGAGCCACCATAGAATGCTGTGGTTGGAACATGGCTCCTTGCTGGTTTTGGGGCACCTGTGATTGGAACATGCTCTGCTGCTGTTGCTGGGACTGCTCTTGGGCAAGCATAGGGCTCTGGAGGTGTGAGAGCTGAGCCTGCTGCTGCTGGAATGTCGACTGCTGCTCAGCATTGGCAGATGTCTGCAGAGGAGAAATGGAATTCTGTGTGGCAAAGAAGGGCATCTGTTCCTCCTGTGCAACTGAGCTCTGGGGAAGGAATAGGTTGCTTGCCTGCTGGTCCTGAACCACACCCATGGGACTCTGGGAGTGGAACATTGGAGGCTGCAGCTGCTCTGAGGAAGAGGCAGAGCTCTGGCTGTGGAAGAGAGCACTTTGGGTCTCCTGCGAGATGTTCTGAGCATCCCCAATAGGGCTCTGTGAGTGAAAAAGCTGAGCCTGTGAATGGGGAGCCTGCTGCAAGAAGCTTCCAGACTGGAGAGACATCAACTCCCCACTCTGCTGAAAGAGGCTCCCGGTTTGCTGCTGTTGCTGCTGTGTTCCGTTGTCCTGAACGGCCATCATGCTTTCTGAGGAGGAGAAGAGGCTGACCTGCGCCTGGTTCTCCCCGCTGTGCTGCATTTGAACCATAGCTTGAAATACATTGTTCTGCATCTGTTTGGTCTGACCTGGAGCTTCTTCACCTTCGGCAGAGCCAGAAGACTGAAACATGGAAGGGCCGTTGGCAGGCACCACCTGCTGCTGCTGTTGCTGCTGCTGCGATGGCGTACCAGCTTCATTACCAGAAACACTGGTGGGTGAGAATAGCTCACACTGCATCTGTATGTCTTCATTTGTTGTCAGTGCACCCATCAGGTGAGAAGTTTGTTGGTACACTGGGGACTGCTGCATGTTTCTATTTCCCGAAGAGGAGGTTGAGAACATGTCAGACTGCATCTGACTTGCTGCCTGGCAGAGGCCTTGCTGAATCTCAATCACCATAGCTGCAGAAGTCTCCATTGCTTGCTGTTGTTGCTGCTGTTGCTGTTGCTGCTGCTGGCTGGACAAAGAACTTTCAGGTTGTGGATGGACATTCTCACTTCTCCCAGAGAGAAGGTCCTCAGCCCTTGAATGGACAGTGTCAGAGGAGGAAAACATCCCTTGGCTGACTCCATTTTGGATCTGGCTAACCTGCTGAAAAATCTCTACATTGATTTGCTCTTGGACATCCTCATTGTCAGACCCAGAGAACAAGACAGAGGACAGCTGCTGCTGGGCTTCCAGGACCTGCTGGACCAAATCTACACTTCCATGGTTGCTGCTGGCAGTGCTAGACTGAAAGTTCCCTGCTTGCAGTTGTTGAATTGTGTTCTGCAGCTGACTCACACTGCTGGCCGATGAGAAAAGGTTTGACGACATCTGCTGCTGCAACACTTGTGCCGATTCCTGGAGTGGTGACTGCTGCTGGGACACCTCTGTCAACTGAGACAAAGTCATGACTGCACTGTCTGGCTGCAACACCTCTCTCGGCTGGGACTCCCTGGTGGGGAACTGGGATGCCTGCTGCAACAAGGTGTCACTGTTTTGCAGCTGATTGGGACCAGAACCTGCAGGGAAGCTGCCAGGCTGGGCAAGGTCCTGTGCCTGGAGGGAGGGCATTGCCTCTGGAGTATATACCTTTGGCTGCAGCTGCTGATTTTCACTCTCTGGTGCTAAGTGAGAAGCAGAAGAGGAGAAAGTGCCATTGCCCAATATACTGGACATGTTGGTTTCCAATGTGGCTTGGGGTGGTCCAACTACACTTGTTGCCTAAGGGGGAAAGCACACAGTAATAAGACAGAACAATCATAAGCTTGCATGGTGCCTCAATGAAACAACACTCTGAAAACTGTTTAACATTTAAACCACACCAACTGCAACATTGGATCCCTATCCCATTAAGGCATGTTGAATTTTTCAACTTACAAATTCCAAAAATGAGGGGTGCTAAAAAGTTGTAAAATGACTTGGAAATTCAAAAGATATTTTGATTAAATTAATATGATTTAGTTTTACTTGGCAACTAACTACATAAAATATTGACCTTTTGTTTTTGTACAACTTCCTATAATTTTTAGCTTCTTATAAAAAATATGTAAAAATGTGTGTAAAATTGAATATCATAAAAAATGATTGCCAAGTACTTGCAGTTATATATGACCCCGCATAATGGACAATTAAAAAAGCACAAGCAGCAAGAAGGCGGCTTACTAAATATAAGCAGAGAAGTAAGCAGGATGCTTCAATACCATCAAATGAAATAATTTTTTTGGCTGATAGAAATGAATAATAGCCAAGGTGGAAATGATGGAAGTTATGAACTGGCAATAGAAAAATCAAGTACACCTTCCACTTTGAATAAAAAGACAGAGTACAACATATTAGAAATAAATAATTTTGCTATGCAGGGCATTAGATATGCTGTTGACCAGCTCACCACAGCTCACCACAGATTTGTAGTTGATCACAATAAAATCAAGAGAGCCCAAGAAAAAGATATCAAATCCCTGAATCAGGAATCTGATTATCTTTGTCAGAAAGGGTGAAATTGACTGGTTCAACATCAAAGTAAAGCACTCAATGGAAGACCCACACCACATCTTGTTTCAGCTGCAACAAGTTAGGCTGCAAAAGAAGGCTGTGGTGGATGCTGTTTTACCAACCATTCAGCACTCAGCATGGTATGCATTTAGCAAACTGATAATCCAGACACTCTTGGGCTCAGAGAGCAGTGGGAAGAGGAAAGCTCGTGTCTGAAAGATCATTAACTTGAGGGGTAGAGTTGATCTTTTAATAAAAGTTTTGTCAAATAAAAGTTTTGCAGAACCCCCCCCCCCCAAATCACCAGCTCTCTATGCCACCACTTACCTTAAAGACTGGAGGAGCCCTTTTTTCAGCTGTAAGTGCCATGGGAGCAGCCTCTTCACTCTTGATCACACAGTTTGGCCTGAGTGGCGTTATCAAGGCACTGGGAAGAATATTTACCTTGTCCAGGTTACAGCCACTGGTGTTCACTGCAGCAGAGAACAAACACAGTCTTACTGGTTTCCTGAAGGATAGCCACAGGGGCTGAGAATAAGAGGACTGGTTGCTAGGGCTACCCCTCCACTCTCCAAAAATTAGGTTGTAAACAGCAACAAGCATCTGAATACATAGCACTGCCACAGAGAGGGTAATACATCTGGTAAAATAAGTCCCTATATGGCAAGGACTATACTAGTATGCTACAACAAATACAAGGCCATGTGGCAACTCACATTTGACAAAGTGATCTCAAGCCCATTATTCCACAGTAAGTGTGTTCATCTTTAAGATGCTACAAGATTGTTTTGTGAGTAATTTGATGGAAAGAGTAATCTTGATGCTTTCAGCTCTCCTTACCAAACAGGGATCTAGGAAGTTGCCTTATACAGAGTGAGACCATTAGTCCATCTACAGTACTTTAGCTTTACTAATGGTTTTCCAGGGTTTCAGACAGTAAACTTTCCAAGCGCTACCTAGAGGTGACAAGGATTGAAACTGGGACCTTCTGTATACAAATCAGATGGTCTACCACTGAGCGACAGCTCATCTTCTGAAGAGCCATAAAGTTGTTATTACAGGAAAAATCACCCTGATCTCTGATGTCCATCCATTTGCAAGCCACCAAGTTTCCCCATTCTGTTCTTTCAAATTGCATCAGCTTTTGCCAGAACACATCAAATGTTCAACTTCTTGCTTATATTAAGGGTTTTAAGTAAAAGTGAAAGTAGTAAAATAAGGGCATGAAGGAAATAGCAGTAATTTGCAAGTGTCTTTTATCAGCTGAAGAATAGTTTTCTATGGAAATAATCCAACAAACAACTTGTACAAGCCTGCAAGTGATGAGCACCAGTTGTTTGAGCCAAATGGCATCAGCATTTCACTGTGACTGATGAAGCATATGTAATTAACTGCAAGAATTCCAGGCTGATACAAGGAAAGGAGAAGGGATGAATTGGGATCAAAAACATAATCCTGCACACAGAAAAGTGGGTGAAATATTTGACTCAAAGCATAATGAAGAACAAACTAAGTACAACACTGCCATATTTATCATCACACACTTCATGTAGGCCAAGTCACACAATTATACTGGTCAATACATAAATTAGTTCTGGAGAAAGAACGAATATGCCCTACACATACAACAAGCCGAATGGGAAACACTCAAATGCAAAATTGAAGCCAAGATGGGAGAAGTGTCATAAATTCAATGGTAGCTGCTCTGCATGCAGAAGGTCCCAGGTCTAATCCCCACCATCTCTAGGTAGGACTGGGAAAGAATCCCGTCTGTGACTCTGAAGAACTGCTGCCAATCAGTGTAGAAACTGCTGAGCTAAATCGACAAATAATCAGTGAATGTATGAGAACATCTCCTGTTCCTAGTGAGTTGGAAACATTCCAGAACAGCTATGCTGAATCTTTTCCAGCTGCAGCCCTGGAAACCTGACAAACTCATGACCTTACTATTTATGCTGCTTTGCTTCAAAAACACATGCTCTTGAGCAGCTTCTGAAACTTAATTAGCTTCAGCAAACAATTCACTTAGTAAGAGCACACAAACCAACAGGGCCTGCCACTACAGTACACACAGAGCAGTAAAGACAACTGCAAAGCAAGTACTATGAATAATTTATTCTCTATTTTTATTTGAGTGGTGAGCTTTGCACTAGCAATACAACTCTTATGTCAACATTTTCATGAAACAGTTTAGCAAGTTATCTGCACTAACTTCATGTGTAGTCAGGACTTTTAACCACTTGTGGAATTAATATGTATTAGAAACAGCAACACTAGAGTAATTGCAAGATTAAAGCCCCAGCATATACCACTGTCTCTGCGACCAGGAGTCTTAGGCTGCAATCATATGCAGACTTACTTAAGAGTAAGCCCCACTGAGCTCAAAGCGATTTACTTCTGAGTTGACATGCAAAGGACTACACTCTTAATTTGTGATCACAATAAAGCTCTTACGAAAATCTTTCTGAAAGGTCTGCAGAAAATTGGTGTAAGTTAGAACTCAAAGAGATTAATACCACTGCTAAGAATTAGATACCTTTGATAGCATCATCAAAAGAGCAAGGCTGGGTTGGACTGGGTATTTCCTGCTTCACGTTCACATTCAGAGTACCAGCTGCAAAGGCAAAAGACACTGCTGACTTTCAGAACAGATGTAAAGCAAAGTGTTCCCCCATAAGGTGAAAGGTACATTTTAAAAGTTTATCTCTATTTTCATGTGCGCAGTGGTGGGGGAGACCTTAACTCAGATCTTTGTAATACGGTGTAGCCCCAAACTCATCTTCCTCCCATAAACCCTTCAAGCTTCAGAGAGACAGGCTCTCTTCAAAGAATGAGAGCAAGTCCCTGGTGTGCAGCTATCAGGTCAAGTAGTGCAAGAGGTGTTGCCCACCCAACAGTCTTGCTTTCTTCCTCAGCCTCTTCCAAAGATATAACAATTAAATACAAGAAAAACTGTGCAGAAGTATTTGCCAAGGGCCATCTCTACAGCTTCATCATTTTCAACATACATGTATCAGGAGTGTAAGTAAATGGCTGTATGTCATGTGATCTTCCAGCATTGGTCACCACATAGATCCCCACAGAAACCGGGGCAGTTATTTGCTGGTCGTGATATGGCGGCACCTTCACAATTAGATGATTCTAAATCCAAAAAAAAGAAGTTTGTTAGAGCAGACACCTTACCAACTTATATCTTCACAGACTAACACTACAAGACCTAATCATAAGAAGTAAAGATTGCATTGGAGGTACCAAGGATCTGCTGGGAAATCTACCTAGCTACAAATTGTAAAGCTGAATCTCTTGAACATACCTATCAGTAGCGAGCGCACACAGGAGAAAAGTCTTTACTCAACATAATCTTCCTATCTCTGCTATTACAATCTTTTTAATTTCAGAAAACCTGCACATAAACAGCAAGTCACTGTTTCCTTGTTTTGCTTTGCTATAGCTTCCACTGCTCATCCACCAAAATGCCAGTCAGGGACTTAGGTTGTGCAGTGGCAGCAATGAAATAACTACAGAGAGGTGATTTTGAGGTTCCGCAGCAACTAGTAGTATTCAGAAGCAGACCAGAGGTAGTATGTAGCCACAAATAACCTTATTCTCCATTAATTTGTCTAGCCTCCTTTTAAAGCTGTCAAAGTTGACAGCCATTACCACATATTGTGATATGAAATTCTATAGATAACTTTGCTGGGGATGGGGAGGCAGACATAATACCCAGCAGTTTATCTGCATTATTTGTGACTAAATCTGAAATAATTTCCTCACCCAACAAAAACCGAAGCTCAATTTATGATCCATGATAACAGCAGGTTATAAAATTAAATCATAGCCAGAAATATTGGGAAAACAGAAATATTCTGTTTTTAAGTAGTAAATAGCATATGACATATATGCAAAATAGAAAAGTAATGATATCTTTATTTGGGTACTTTATCATCACAGAATCTTATAGAAATAATTAATAGTAACTTGGTCTGTCTCTTCCGGGGTGGCGCCATCGGTAATGGCGGATTCCCTCTGACTCGGAGGAGACCGGCTCTGCGGGAATCAGGTCTGTACCGCTATGGCGAAGCGGGGACCCTTCAAAAATCACAGGCGGGTGAAGCCTGTGACCGTGGGACTCGGCGGGCACCTTTTGCGCCCCCCCAACTTGCAAAGGAGCCCGATTACGGGTTCCGGAGTGAAGCGGGGAAGCGGCGCGGTGCTGTGAGTCAACTGCTTCTTCCGTGGAGCGAAGCCGCACAGCCGTTACCGGAGAGCGCTACCTTTTTCCTGTGACAATTTGGCTACAAAACAACGATCCGTGAGTAGGTTAATTGGGGAAATAAAGGAGAGAAAAAAAGAAGTAATTGGATACCGAAGCGGAGAGGCATAAACAGGAAGTCTGCCTTCCGTTCTTTGTAAATAGATGAAAGCAATGAACTTGTAAGCTAAAACCTTGAAAGACGCTTGAAAAAGACTATAATTCTATCATCTAAAACAAGCAATTTCCCCCCTTGACTGCAGGAGAGGAGGGGGGAAAGGTCTGAACTGTATTTTCCTGTAAAAAGAGAGAAAAGGAAGCTAAAAATCCACCGCTTAAAACCTGGGAACGGACTGCCAATGAAAAATAGAATGCCGTACTGTGAAATGCGCTGTTGGTGAAAGTACTTTTTGACAGCTAATTCCGCAAGTGTGATACAAGTGAGATACAATATCTCTGGCTGGCTTCCCTGGTTTTAAAGTAACTGGAAAATAACTGAAATTAAAACTGTCGTCTATTTTGTGAGCTGGGGGATTAAAAGAAAAATGTTATTTATTTTAAGGTAACAACTGTTGCCTGTTACTGTGTCCCCCTAGAGGAAGTTTGAGATTGTTACAATAACAACTGGGCCAGGGGAATTTTCCACTTCATAACAAACTCTGATCGTGAGACTGACCTTGGGTATTATCTAGACTGTTATGGCAAATGCAAAAGAGAAAATAGATTTGCTTCAGGAAAAAGCAACGAGGTCTGGTAGAGTGTTCCGCACAGACGTTGGGCTGCAGCGAAGAGCATCAACATCTGGCCCTCCTGGTTTACCAACAGGAGCTGCATTGGTACAATCTAAACCCAAAGGAATGGCAGCCGAAGATGTTTTAGCTCAGGCACTAGGTAAAATTAATGAATCTTTGGAAAAATTAAATAAACAAGTAGCTGAAGCATCAAATAAAATTGATCAAAATACCACAAGCATTAACAATTTGGGACAGAAGGTAAATACCAACACAGAAACTATTGAGAAATTGCTACAGGAATCTACTTCGACCCGAAAGACAGCTGAAGAAGCAAAGGAAATAGCAGTTGCTGTAGAAGAGAAGTTACCACCAATACACAAGCAACTTGAAGAGCATAGGTCAATACTGTCTATGATTGAATTGAAGGAGAAGCAAACGAATTTAAGGATCAGGGCTGTACCTGAACTTGAGAAAGACAACTTGATTGATTTTCTTACGCAGGAATTTGCAGACTTTTGGAACCCAGATTTTGAGAAGGATAACTTCAAGATAGTGAGTGCTTTCAGGCTTGGAAGAGGAGGGAAGAAGAACAGGGTGAGAGACTGTTTGATCACCCTCTGAACAAAAGAGGAGAGAGACAAAATCTTGAGTCTGCACTTCCAGAAGACTTTGGAAATACACCAGTCAAAAGTGGAGATATTTAAGGACAGTCCGAAATATCTTTTGGACCTTAGGTCCAATTATAGAGATTTGGTTGCCCTGCTGAGAAATAACAAAATCATCTTTAGGTGGGAATTCCCCCAAGGCTTCAAAGGAAGAAAGATAAAAATAAGATCAGAGGACGACAAAGTAAGATTTTTGAGAGACCACGGTGAAGACCTCCAGAAAGAAGCTGGAGAAGAGCCAGGAATACTAGAAAGAGGAATTTTAGACATACCAAAACTACCTTTTGAATTAAGAGACCGCCTGGAGAAGGTGATACCACCTACAGAACAGGAACAAGCACTTGGTGCAGTTGAGGAGAAGTAAAGTAACTACATCATGGCTCTGCAACTACTAAGCTGGAATTGTAATGGTATGAACTCCCCTCAGAAAAGGAAATCTGTGTTTCATCTACTAAAAAAGGAACAATTGGACTTGATTTGTTTACAGGAAACACATGTAACAAGGCTACACAGGAAAGTATTGATCAATAAAAGACTGGGCCAGGAATTTATCTCTTCGGATAAAGTTAAAAAAAGAGGAGTAGTGATTTATGCAAAGGAGAGACTATTACCGAAATTTATCTTCAAAGATGACCAAGGAAGATTTGTGGCAATTGAAATTCAAATACAAGGAGAGAAATTTTTAATAGTAGGAGTTTATGCACCAAATGAGGGGAAATCTGAATTCTTTAAAAAGTTGCATAAGACCTTGATGGACTATTTGGATTATAATGTGATTTTGATGGGAGATATGAACGGAGTGGTATCTACACATATGGACAAGGCACAAGGACAGGTAGTCACTAAGGATGGTAGACTACCGAAAACCTTTTTTGAGACGACAGACAACTTGGACTTAGTTGATATCTGGAGAACAAAGAATCCCTTGGCCAGAGAGGGAACCTTCTTCTCTGAAGCCAAACTGACATGGACAAGAATTGACCAAATATGGGTAACTAGAGGAATGGCATCAAAGACAAGAAAAGTGGAAATCTGCCCAAAAACCTGCTCCGACCATAATGCTGTTAAGATGGAAATGAAACTAACACCAACTGGTTCCTTCAGATGGAGGATGAATGACACCTTATTTAGAGATGAAGAAGTGATTAAGAAGGCCCAAAAAACCTTGAGAGACTATTTTGAGATAAATATGAACACCAATGTTGAAAAAAGAGTAATCTGGGACGCAAGCAAAGCTGTTATGAGAGGGTTCTTGATACAACAGAATGCATTAAAGAAGAGAACCCAAAATGAGAAGAAGGATAAAATATTGGAGAAAATAAAGGAAAGTGAAAAGAAATTGAGAGCAAAACCAAAGTCGCAAGAGATATTGAGAGAAATAAAGTTATCTCAAGTACAATATATGAAAATGATGAATCAGGAGATAGAATGGAAAATTAAACAAATGAGACAAAAGACATTTGAGTCGGCTAATAAATGTGGGAAATTGTTGGCTTGGCAAATGAAAAAAAGACAAAAATTAAATACTGTTACAAATTTAGAAGTGGAAGGAAGGAATATACAGAACCCAGCTGAGATTAGAAACTGTTTCCAGAGGTACTTTAAACAACTATATACACAAGGGCCACAGAAAGAAATTGACGTAGACCGATTTTTGAAAACAAATGGATTACAAAAAATCTCTCAAGAAAATAAATTAATGTTGAACTATAAAATAACCGAACAGGAGGTAGAAGGTGCCATTCAGAATATGCAACTAGGTAAATCTCCAGGACCGGATGGACTGACTTTTAGATATTACAGATCTTTAAAAGAATGGCTAGTACAACCTTTAAAAGAAGTCTGTAATGAAATAATGGGTGGGAAAAGGGCACCAGAGTCGTGGAAAGAAGCGTATATTACACTTGTACCGAAAACAGAGACTGAAAAGACCCAGCTTAAGAACTACCGCCCCATATCACTGCTCAATGTGGATTACAAAATCTTTGCAGACATTTTGGCTAAAAGACTAAAAAGAGTGCTAGTGGAAGAGATACATAAAGACCAAGCAGGCTTTCTCCCGGGTAGACATCTATCTGATAATGTGAGAAACATAATCAATATTTTAGAAAAATTACAAGTGAACATAAATACTAAGGCAGTTCTGATATTTGTGGACGTGGAGAAAGCTTTTGACAACATTTCTTGGAGTTTTATGAAGAAGAACCTACAGGGGATGGGGGTAGGCCAAGGTTTTGAAAATGGTATAAGTGCAATTTATTCAGAACAAAAGGCTAAATTAATTGTAAATAATGTGGTGACGGAAGAATTTAAGATAGCAAAAGGGACACAACAAGGTTGCCCAATCTCCCCATTGCTTTTTATATCGGTCCTGGAGGTCCTGCTGAATATGATTAGAAGGGACCAGTTGGTTAAAGGTATACAAGTCGAAGCTAAACAGTACAAGTTGAGAGCATTTGCAGATGACTTAGTATTGACGTTACAGGAGCCAGAATCTAGTACTAAAAGGGTTTTGGAACTGATTCAAGAATTTGGTCAGGTTGCAGGATTTAAACTGAATAAGTCAAAAACAAAGGTCTTAGAGAAAAATTTAACTATGATGGAGAGAGAGAG
The DNA here is from genome assembly GCF_964106645.2 of Podarcis pityusensis. Classification (NCBI taxonomy): domain Eukaryota; kingdom Metazoa; phylum Chordata; class Lepidosauria; order Squamata; family Lacertidae; genus Podarcis; species Podarcis pityusensis. The sequence continues at coordinate 47,386,829 of NC_138033.1, read as the reverse complement.
AGGTTTCAGAATGAGACAGGTTTAACAGTGGTTAAGAAAGTGAAATACCTGGGGATTAACATGACAGCTAAAAATGGGAATCTATTTAAAGACAATTATGAAAAATGTTGGGCTGAAGTGAAAAAAGATTTTGAAATTTGGTCAAATTTGAAGCTTTCACTGCTAGGCTGTATTGCTGCGATAAAAATGAATGTATTGCCTAGAATTTTGTTTTTGTTTCAAACATTGCAAGTTTTGGACAAAATGGATTGCTTCAAGAAGTGGCAGAGAGATATTTCTAGATTTGTCTGGTAGGGCAAGAAGCCCAGAATAAAATTTAAAATATTAACGGATGCAAAGGAAAGAGGTGGATTTGCCCTGCCAGACCTTAAACTTTATTATGAATCAGCAGCTTTTTGCTGGCTGAAAGAATGGCTGCTTCTTGAAAACACAGACATTTTGGACTTAGAAGGTTTCAATAATGTATTTGGATGGCATGCATATTTGTGGTATGACAAGTTCAAAGCACATAAAGCATTTAAGAATCATATTGTCAGGAAAGCATTGTTTAATGTCTGGATAAGATATAAGGATTTATTGGAAAATAAAACCCCAAGGTGGTTGTCACCGATGGAAGCGAAAGCACTGAAAAAGCTCAATATGGAGGCCAAATGGCCAAAATATTGGGAAATTCTGGAACAAGAGGGAGACAGATTGAAACTGCAGAGTTTTGAGAAACTAAAAAACAAAGTGCGAGATTGGCTTCATTATTATCAGATAATGGAGGCATATAATTTGGACAAGAAAATTGGCTTCCAGGTGGAAAAATCAAAATTAGAAACAGAACTGTTAGAACCCAAAACTAAGACTTTGTCAAAGATGTATAACTTGCTGTTGAAATGGAATACTCAGGATGAAACGGTGAAATCTGCTATGATTAAATGGGCACAAGACGTTGGACATAACATAATGATGGCTGACTGGGAACAGTTATGGACCACAGGTATGAAGTTTACGGCATGCAATGCCTTAAGAGAGAATATTATGAAAATGATATACAGGTGGTACATGACACCAGTCAAGCCTGCAAAAATCTATCATTTGCCCGATAATAAATGTTGGAAATGTAAAGAAACTGAAGGTACATTCTTTCACCTTTGGTGGACATACCCAAGGATTAAGACTTTCTGGGAGATGATCTATAATGAATTGAAAAAGGTATTTAAATATACCTTCTTGAAGAAACCAGAGGCCTTTCTCCTGGGCATAGTCGGCCAATTGGTGTTAAAGAAGGACAGAACTTTCTTTATGTATGCCACAACAGCAGCAAGAATACTTATTGCAAAGTATTGGAAGACACAAGATCTACCCACTCTGGAAGAATGGCAGATGAAGGTGATGGACTACATGGAATTGGCGGAAATGACTGGCAGAATCCGAGACCAGGGAGAAGAGTCGGTGGAAGAAGATTGGAATAAATTTAAAGACTATTTACAGAAATATTGTAAAATTAATGAATGTTAGAATGATGTTAGAATGAAATTAAGTGGTTCTAGTAGCAATGTCATAAAGGTGTATGTAAAAATGGATGGTTAATAGGTGAGAATCTAAAGTTATAATATATTAAGTTAAAGGACTAAGATATAAACAAAGAGAGAAAGGAATTGCTGAATTAACCAATTGAACTGGAATACAAAAAGGGAGGTGAGACGAGGTCAGGGAAGCAAGGAAATGAAATGTAAGATACGGAAGGATTAATTTGTTTTTAAGTGTTTCTTTTTTTATTTTTATTTTCTGTACTTTGTATTTTGTATGTTTTTTTCTCTTTTTTAAATATATTTTTCCTTGTTTCTTCTCTCTTTAACTATGTAATTTTTTGTTTTTGAATTTTTAATAAATATCATTTTAAAAATAATAATAGTAACTTGGTCTGTTTGGTCCTGGTAGCTAGGGATGATGGGAGTTGTAGTCAAACAACATCTGGGGACCCAAGGTTGAGAAAGGTTGCTCTAGATATTTTTCCACTCTCAACTGTATTTACCCTAGATTCTTAAAAACATAATCACCACTTTGCTGGATCAGACATTGACCCAACTAGTCCAGCAGCCTGTTCTCACAGTGGCCAATCAGATGCCTCCATGGGAAGCAGGGCATGAGCACAAAAAACATGTTATATGGTTACCTTTAAAAAAAAAAAAAGTTTCAACAATTTTATCTTTGTTTTTAATTAATGATGGTATTATGTACATTTGTTTTTATTGGTTTGTGGATATTAACCATGCTTTATATATAATTTTATTTGTATACCACCTGGAAAAAACTTTGATCAAGCAATTTGTAAATTTTCTAACTAAATAAAAGAAACAGTACTTTCACCAACCACCTTCTCCAACAACTGGTAGTCAAGAGGCATACTGCCTCTGATAGTGAAAGAAGTAAACACCCATCATAGGTGGTACCCATTGATAGGCTTATCCTCCATTAATTCAAGAAATGATCATCACCTAATCATTTTGAATCCATAAAGTAGCATTGTAAAAGGAGAGAAGATATTAAGATTCTAACTTTACGGATTCAAAATGTTTTGGTGACAGTAAGATTTCTTGAAGGAAGAGATAATTAATGCATATTTAACCCTAGTGCAACAATGGATTTGGGTTTGGATTCCCATCATTAGAAGACTAGAAGAGAGTTAACCATTATTTATGGCAGTCCTTATGGTAGCAGCTGCACAAAAGCCAATTTTTGATCATCCTACTTCCAAAATGAGGGTCAGCACACCTAGAAGAGGAATGACTGATTGCTGCTTGCACGGGAACCTTTGCTGTTCTGTATCTCACAAGCAGGGCAGAGGCGGGAATTGAAGAAAGAAATTGCCCCGATAAACAGAACAAGTATAGTGCTCACTCACATAATCTCTATGCTTAAAGGCTGCAATGGCTACCACTACACAAAAGAGGAGAGACTGCTTAGGTTGTGAAAAAATGTGAAATGTACCACAGTCTTGCAGCTCGGGTTTAAGGAGTAGGGAGTAAGAGAAGAAATGACAACTTTGTGCAAACTATTTGTACACACACAAAAAGGTGACCCAGCCAGATACTATTTATGTCAAAATATCTTTCCATGAAGATTGATCCAGTTTGTTGGTCATATGATTGTTTGACAAAAAAATAAGCCACATGAAGGCAGCTTTTGTAGCAAATTTACCTTTTTAAACTTGGGCATAAAGTGCTTGGAACTCGTATTTCAACTTCATATATGCTTTCTAAATCCTCCCTTCCAAATATATGATAAGAGGAAAAATTATTTAGCAATTCCTCAGGCATAAATGAACAACTGTATCCCAACTATGAACAAGGAAGATTTTATATCTGGATTTCTGTGCATTTTTAAAAAGCATGTACCTGATGAAACAGCTCCATGTCAATTTCTGCTTCCCCTTTCCAAGAGTTTTCATCTGTTTGAAAGCAAAAGAGAGTAGAATTACTGCACAAGCTCAGCTAAGTTTATCAGGGAAGCTGGTCACAGGAACCACCTACCTCCTTGGCTACCTGCAGAGGCAGTCGTTAGCCCAACTCCATCCACAATGGTCTCCCCACCCCTCACCTCCATTCTCAGCCTGAGTATGTATGTATAGTTCTCACCAGACATATTCTCTTGAAAGATCACTTTTGTTCCCTTCAGAAAGTTCTTGCCAATTAAAAAGACTTCCTCTTCTCCCTTCACAGAACAACTGTGCAGGCTTTTCTTTAGAATCTCTGGTACACCAGCTGGCTGAGCTACAAATTGAAAAAGAGAAGGGATATTTATTATATACACCCCCACACCTGCAACTTAATGCCAAAATGGGCTTCTAAGTGGTTTAACTGACAACATGCAAAAAGTTGGCATCATCTCCCAAGGTCTCAATCTGGAACTTGTCATTTGGCTTGCATGGCATATAGGAAAGCAGAACTTACAGCGATTCTGCTTGGGTGTAGCAAAGCATGCTCATCCTTTAATTCATCAGAGAAAAGCACAGCGCAACTCTCCTAGGAATTGGCACATGACTGTAGTCTACTAGAATGTGTTCATCATAGCATTTCCCCCCTAGGTAACACTGAAGTAAAATAGCACTAGTTCTCTCTTTTATAAATGGGCTAGTGCAAGGAGTTTCAAAAATCAACCAACTGTCATATACAACATCTTAGAGGCCTTTAAAATTTGTCTCACAACAAGGTCCATAACAATTGGCTGGACATGTACATACAGTCTTCAGCAAGTTTCCAAATACAAATAAGCTTTATATCAATATTACACAAAAGTTAGTCATTTTGCCCAGATGCAAAAAGTTGGCATTTTAAACACAACTGTAGTTTTAAGCCTCAAGCCAGCAACAAATAATTCAAACCACAGAAGCAGGCTATCTCAGGCTAGAAACAGTAATTTTCCTTTGCCAAAGTCCTATGATACATGCCACACTCCTATTTCAACTATGTGCACTGCTTGGTGGATTGACAGGGCACACTGTTAATTTGGATGTAGGCCAGATCCCCTACACCCAAGTTTTGGTTAACACTGAAAATAGATCAATGAGGGAACCAATTAGATATGCTATAAGCCTACACAGAAAAAGTAATTTCATTTAAAGCAGCATGAGGACTCCTAGCAACACAGACACACATGAAAGCTAAGGTCTAGGCAATTTATTTGGTTTATTTGGGTTGTTCGTTCTATTTTGTTATTAAAGCAGAAAATGAAATGCAGGGCAACTGAATTAACAGGAGACCCAAAGCCCCAGCAATATGGGACTCAGAGTTTGACTTTACAACTTACTGCACAGAATTGGTGAGGACGGCGTCTGCAGGGTCAGAATGGAACCATCCTTCCGAGTGATGTTAACACGGAACACTAGCCTGGCCCGAGTGCTTTTTTTCTTGGAGCCAGCGATGCCTATTCGAGCTTCAACATCTGCATTTCTCAGTTTCAGTATTCCAACACAGTCCACCCTAGCAACACAAGATTAAAGTTACCTACCCAACTTGCTTTCAAAGAGGCCACTTAAGTTTTGCCAAGGTATGTAAAACAGCAAGCTTCCTAGGTCTCCAGGCACATGGGTATTTAACCCAAGCGAGAGTTGCCCATATAAACACTACAGATGCATGTGCCTCTACAGCTGCAAAGATGATGGAAGCAGCCACAAAAAGCTCCCTCACCTCCAAGCTCTGCAGCAACAGCTACTGTCAAAAGAGCCTTAAATTGGAGAGGGGTCAAAATAAAAAAAATCCTTCCAGTAGCACCTTTAAGACCAACTAAGTTAGTTCTAAGAACTAACTTAGTTGGTCTTAAAGGTGCTACTGGAAGGATTTTTTTTATTTTGACTATGGCAGACCAACACGGCTACCTATCTGTAATTGGAGAGGGGTGTGTGCTAATACCTCTGCTAAGGCAAACAGTCACTTGCTGCCCTTGGGAAATTCATTTTCAGTCTCTCTCCACCTCTCCCATAAAAAGGGGGCACAGCAGCTTGCCTACTAGGTGTGTTAAGAGGATGGCAAGCAATCACTTTGCATATTATTCAATGTAGCTAAAATGTTCTTTTAAATGTGTTTGTGAGAAGGGGGGTATTGGTTTTTTGTTTTTGTTTTTATTATGTATTTTGTGTTTTCAATTTCTATTTTTATGCTGCGAACTGCCCTGTGATCTTTGGGTGAAGGGTGATATACATTTTTTTAAAAAATTTAATCTTAACTACGGAAGTGTGAAATTTAGGCAAAGTTTATTTGGCTTCCATGCAATGTGCCTCTAACAAAGAACAGCTGCAGGTGGGTTCTTAAACCTATACACAAATTTCTTTGGTACAATAGTTTGAAAATAGAAATAATTTTAAGCTTTGTCATGCAACTGGCACAAATAAAAACAAGAGCCATGACCCAAGAATCCTCAACAATGGCCAAAATAAGCAATTTGTATTATGGCCAAATACTTCCAAAATATCTTTTTTCAGAAACTAAAATAACCACCTAAATGCTACCTCCCCATAACATTTGTTATAAAATGCATTCATCCTAAATATTCAGAGAGAGTTGGCTAATGCATTCAAATATACCAGAGGGGAAAATAGCATCTTTACAGAAAAGCAAAAGATGGCAGTAGCACTTCAGATTCAGCTGAGGCATCAGTAGCTCACAGATCAGATTTGGTGGCACACAGGGAAGAGCAATGAATCTGGACAACCCAATTATGCTGGCTGGCTGAGTGCTCATCACTAGAGCAACCAGTCACTATTCTGAGACTCTTTTGCATCTCTCGCTTGCATAAAGCAAACAGAGAAAACAATGAACTAAGAAATCAGTTCATCAACGAAGCGAAAAAGTTTTTCAATTCAAATTATTCTCTCTGGTTCCCAGAATATCCATTCTGCATTTTCCCCACCCAACTCCCCCACCTAGTAAGGAGAAAGATGGCCGCAGAAAATTTATTTCAAATGCTGTAGAGGGAAGTACAAAGCTGCTGTACTTCTTATTCACCAGATACTTGAAAAAATTCAAGCTACACTATGACACCGACATTATTATTAATAATATTTATTAGTCACTTTACTCATTAAAATGGCTCAAAGTGAACATGAACAGAAATACTAAACCAATAAAAATAATCACATCAATAAAAAAACTCACATCTATACAAATAAAAGACAGGTCCAGATCCTGCCCCCCACCCACAAGAGGCCAGAAATCCTTCAAACTAAGGGCCAAAAGCCCAAGCAAAAAGGGGGGAAATGCTTTGCGCTGACATGTGAATAGAATTGGACAAAAATTTTGTGTCACCTGCCTCTAGTCTATGGGCCACAGCAGCTATGTCAAAATAAACATGGAGTTTAAACTGCAGGTTTATTCATTGATACTGCCCCCCCCCCCCATCCAGCCCTACCCATGATCAAAGCAGGAAATGGCAAATCTTTAACTAACTGGTCTTCACAAAAAGGATCATGTAATATAAGTCTCAATTCTTCCCACTTCAGACAATTCAACAGATGAGGCCTAGCTCAAAACCAGCTACATGGACCAACAGGTAAGGAATGATCTGGTCTCGTCTTAGTACACTATTATATCCCATCAATGGACCACAATAGCTTTTAAATTAAAAGGTTGATCCATTTTAGGGAGGGAGTCAAAATACAGATCCCATTACAGAAGCTGAGATTGACCAAGTCACAAGCAATACAAAACTTCCTAGTGCACACACATAAAGCTCCACATGGCAGACAGTTTATAAGAGCTTTGTGCTCACTGAAAGACAGCATTGTTTATTTCATCAGCAGAGTCACCGCTACTGAGCCAGCACTGTGAGAGCACTTCATCTTACAAAACTCTGCTAGTTTCAGATAGCAGCCCAGTTAAGAGCATTTTGACAAGAGCACAGCTGATGCATTCACCTAGCCTTGCCACCGGTTCACTGGCAGCTTTCACAGTGTTAACTGGGGAGGCATACTTTAGTCCTGCCTTCCACCTACCTTGTCTTACAGCTGTCAAAAGAAAAACACCCCACAAGACAATGAAAAGTGGGGAGAGCTGCATTTTCCAGAAGAGTCTCTACAATGTCACTTTTGCCAATCAGTTATTTGTTGTCGTTTTTAAAAAGAAGGATCTAAGAGTTCAGAATAATATGCCTTGTATTCTCTTCATCTTATTTCCACGTATCTAAAATACTTTATAAACATTATATTTATATACATGGTCTTAAAAGTTGTCACTGTATACAATGTGTCAGCCTAAGCAAAGGAGGGAGCAGACTGCCTATCTTTTAGCATCCAACATGCTGGTAAGTAGTCCAATTCAACTATTAAGATGTACAGTGGTACCTTTGGTTACAAACACTTCGGGTTACAAACTCCACAAACCTGGAATTAGTACCTCGGGTTAAGAACTTTACCTCAGGATGAGAACAGAAATTGCACACCACCGGCGCAGCAGCAACAGGAGGCTCCATTAGCTAAAGTGGTACCTCAGGTTAACAACGGTTTCAGGTTAAGAATGGACCTCTGGAATGAATTAAGTTCGTAACCAGAGGTGCCACTGTATTGGTACATGAAAGGCTCCTCCACATTCACAGATTTCTAGGCAAGCTGGGGCTGCCCCATTAACTTCAGCAGTAGGAGATGTTACATGCACTGAAATGCTGTACATATTAGCGTTCTGACACAAAAGTGTCTGCTTACATGCATTTTGTGCAGACCAGAATCCCAAGAGCTCTAGATTGGGGCCAATGTACAGGAAATAATTTAAGTGTATTCAAGTAGTTCCCATATTTACTGCCTTTTATTGCAATTCAAAATGCCTGATCTGAGTATATACAGAATCATAAAGAGATGAAAGGGACCTTAAATTGTCAGGTAATCCAAAGCAGGAAATATGCTGCTACAGAATCACTGAGAGACCCAGAAATAGTACAATGAAAAACAGTGACTTACGCCAGGGTCATGTTGTTGTTTGGATCCAAGCCCACCTCAATGACGGTGGTACCCTCTATGTCAACTTCTTTGCAGGGTGTGGTGTTTCGTCCTGTAACCCTGCAGGCCTGATAGAATCCATGAGGTTTCACCCGACCAGAGTCATTCCCCACAAAGACCTGCAGCGTCACAGCCTCATTGTGACCTTCCAGCTACAACCATAAAACAGGCAGGAAAGCGTTAATAGACTACAACAGACAATGCAAATAATTTGCAAATATTACAATGTAAAAGGTATTTTGAACATCAGAACACTAGTTAGTATTAAAACCCAGTGGTGCACTGAAAGTCTTCTCTTTTCCAAAATAACAGCTCAACTCTTCAGTTGTTGCAGGCTATGTGAAACCAATTTAATTCCAGTTAATTATGCAATATCTCAGTTATACTTCCCTGAGACCATCAAGCAGGAATCAGAATCCTTGCTTATAAATAGCAAATCTGCAATTTAGTCCCAAACTGAAATCCTTTCATCTTTATTCCAGTGTGTTTATTGTATTTAATTATGTATCCATTCAGAAACAGTAGCCTTTTCAAAAACCTATTAGAAATTAATGGACTTTCTAAACACGTAGTTATAAAATACAGAAACACCATCACAAAACAGTCCTAAACACTTCTAGATTATAAATTCTTCAGAAACTGTACATGCACAAAAACATATAAAAGCAATTCAGTCTGTACACTGTTAAGATACAACATCTTTCAAACTTTATATTTGCTCAGAAAGTGATGTAGTTAAGTGATTGAAATATCTCTCCCCAAATAATCCATGCTATTTTTTGTTCTATTAAGAGTTTAACACCCACAAATATTCAAGGGCAACATGAGCAAAACAGAGAGCAATGATTTCCCCACCAGCTGGATTAGTAGCATTTTGTAATTCCTTGGTGCACTGTGGGGCTAAACACTGATGTCCTAAAAGTCTGTCCATACTCCAGGCTAAAAGTTAGAAAGTCAATGTAGGTACAGAGCCCCATTCAGTTTTAGCACAGTCTTTGAGGGCTTCCTCACACCTTTTTCTGATGCACTACATCACAGCTTGCCTAGTTTCTGATGAACAGCCCCACAGACAGTGCTCTGTGCATTCATTTAACCGTTAATTGCTGAGAGCAGCTATTGGTCTATATTTACACATCCTCCACTCAACAAGAAAGGCTGCTCTTTACCAAACTAAGAAACATCCAGACCTCTACTCTCCAAACAACACAAAAGCCACATCCCTGAGAAATATGGAACTATATACACAGATTCTAAATTAGTGCAATTTACAACTTAGAATGACAACATCAATACTGAAAAACACACCGTGGCACTGGCAACAGTTTGTCACTGCAGGGAAACCCATGATGCCATGGAGGACCTAGTATGTTTATCTTTTGGCCAGAGGCAGGTTTGGCTGGGGGTGAAGAACTGGATTTTCACTTACCATAAATGGCAGCACACTCCTGAATTGGCCCACCCCAAAAATTGAATTGGCCTACCTTTACGGTGGGGAATCCTTGTTGTGTTCTGTCTTTCACCGAGCCCCGACTGCCCTCAGTTAGGTAGCGAGCTCTGTGCTGTGTCTCTGGCTGCACCATTATCTTCAGCTCCTTGCCTTCACTTTTACCAGGGTACTGACCACATAACATAGGACTCTTCTTGCCTCCAGTTGTTTTTGGGGTTTCTGATGTTCTAAAGAGTTAAAGCAGACCAGTGATTTCAGTTACCAGAGGCTTTCTTCAAAAAACAAGCACAACTGGGGTGGGGAGGGGGAAGAGAAAAGAACACAGATCTGGGCCATACTTAAATCTACCAATATAAAATCACAACGCAAGACTGCAAACTGGGAAGAAATGTAGAAGGGGGTGTGTGGTTTCATGTACCGTACTCACAACAGAAATTCAGTAACTAAACCATATAGCCTGAAACTTAAGCCCTTTTAATCTTTGTTTTATGTAAGAATGTAAGAAAAAGGCACACTGCTATTTAGGCAAAAATACCTGTATAAATCTAGTCAGATGGCATGAGATGGCAGGCATCTTAAAACTGTTCATCATGTTTTCGTCACTAATTATAACCATTTTGAACAGTGGTCACTGTAAATCCCTAGACTATGTAATTAAATGCATACAGCTGAGCAGAACTCACATTGTATATGCAAAATCCTGCATCCTTTAAGTGAAACATGAATTTTGAAATGGATATAGTTAGGCCAATAAATCCATCCACTATTAAAATACAATATTCCTTTAATGACTATATTGATTGTGATAAAATTATTTCTATTCTGGGCATCCAGGCCATATCCCAGACCACATGGCTGCTGGATGCTACTTATTTGTGTCCTGAGATTACATTTGCTTCACTGTCCATTAGTTTTCCCCCCCTTATATACAAGTGGCCCAATCCAGCAGCACTTGAAACTTTCCACCAAATTAAAGAGAGAGCATAAGTAACTCTCCCAGTGAAATCAATGGCACTTAAACTATGATTGATTGTGCCTACATTTTTTCCTGTAGCATAAATGCAATTATTTAAATAATAAAACACTGCACATCAATCTTCACCAGGCTGAAAACATTAAATGTTTTATTACTGTGATGCAGATTTAGAAGGAGGAGCCACTCATGGGCTGACCTGATTAAACATTTTTCTATTTTGCAACACAAATAAAGGGGCCTCTGCCCTTTCCAGAAGTAGATTAGACAGAACAGCATCTAGCTGTTGCTAATGTACATTCTGTGTAGCATCCAAGGTGAAGAGAAATATTTCAGTGGTAAAAGGAAAGGCTTGCTTTGCTCCTGACCTTGGAAGTTCAAGTTTACAGACACTATATAGTGACGGATCAGTCTGATTTATTTCTTTTAGAACCATCTCTTTAAGCTGCTGAGTCTGCTCTAATGAAGTAATACATGCAACACGGCTCAGCCTCTAACCAGCAACATTGTTTAGAAACTGCATTGAATGGTCAGTTCCATAAATGAAACCAATTTGAAGAAGGCCCCCAAAGGGCACTGTCTTTCGGACATCCCTAGCTTCAAGATTTTTAGGAATGCTGTTTCAACATGCCCTATCCCTGGTGTGGGCTTCTGTTTGTACAAGTCCTCACTGGCTCATAGGGAGAATGGGAATGAATTGTGTGCTCTGCAGATCTGAGTGCCTACATATATTTTAAGTTTGTCCTCTGTGAACTAAAAAGTACTTGTCTTCTTTCTTGAACACCAGCATGTGCACTATAACATCAAACCAGGGGCATGGGCAGCCCTAAGCCAGTTCTCACAATACAGCATTGTGAAAAGTAGAACAGGTCTACATCAGGACCTCAGTATCTCAGCCCACAAAGGCCTGGAAAATCATTCAAGAACAGCCATAATCAACACAGGAGTTTCATGGCTATTTCCAGCACTACGGATCTTTTAGTACTTAGTACTTTAGTACTTTAAGCTTTGTTAGTAAAGCTTCATAGAAAATACTGCTTGAAATGTCTGCTGTACTAGTCTGGAATGCATAAAACCTGCATCCACCACTGTGCTCCTGCTACCAAAAGGCCCTGGAAAAAATGTGTTTAATGCTGACAAGTGTTCTACCTCAATCAAAAAATCGTGGGTTCTTTTGTGTTTTCGTGAAAAAGAAAAGCTCAACAACTTTGGGGTTTGTCCAAAAAAACCCACAACTCAACAACTTTCGGGGTATCCTGGCAACCCTATTTTGGGACTTCTCTCCAGGCTTCATGCACAGTGTGGAAGACTGCTACGTAACAAACTTTATGTACAAATGAAATAGAATCTAAGCATGAAAAAACTCTCTCAGTGGCACTTGGCAGGTAAGATATATTCTATGTTTAGCTATGGTCTAGCTCAGGGGTTGTCAACCTGGTCCCTACCGCCCACTAGTGGGCATTTCAGGATTATAGGTGAGCGGTAGGGGGTTCTATGGCACAAGCTGAATCCTCCTTCCATCGAGCACTGGTGGGCAGTAAGGAAATTTTACCATCAAGAAAGATGCATTAGTGAGCGGTAGGTATAAAAAGGTTGACTACCCCTGGTCTAGCAAAAGTAGCAGCTGTACGAAAACCTATTTTTAAAAAGATGTTTAATCGGTTTTTGCATTTGAGGACAGGTCTGGATAAAATAAATATTTTAAATCTCATGAGAGTTTCAAGTTCATGACGGCAGGCCTATAACACAGTAAACAAGAATCTGTGTTCACAATTTCTACCTAAATCTGCTCGTTCATAAGCAGTATTCATAAATCAACTGCACAACTAGAACTTCTCCTTCTCATCCTTGAGAAACTGACAGTGGCATTTTAAGAGCCTTCTATGAATTCTCCAAAATTCTATATGCTGAAGGGGTCATCACAGTGTCACTCTGCTAAATACTCCTTCTCTTCCCGTTTCTCATCAATGTCCAGGGATCTAAAATGTGAATACACACTTTACTTAGGTGCTACTGGTTAATATAAAGTCCAGTAGGTTAGACAGGTATTTTATGAAAACCAGAACCATGCCTCTAGTAGTCAAACACAATTGTTTTCATCGTAGTACTTTGCCTTTTGTGATGGCAACATTTGCACTGAGCCATTCAGGATGACTCCAGATATGTGTCTTGAATAATAATAAATTAATAACAACAATAATTTCTGTTATATTATCATTATTACTATAAATGCTACTGGCTAGCTGCACTACTCTTCCATGTACCACCTTGTTGAAAGAAAACTATATTGAGGTTCAAACCTGTCTAGGTTTAAACCTCTGCTTAGCCATGGAGCTCAATGAGTAGTCCTTGAGCAAGTCACCAGCCCTGCTTGTGCAACAGAGTAAACCATGGTTAATGGTTGACCATGATCACACCTAAAAAGGCCTGTTTAGCTTCTCTCTGCTTATGGGCCAAGGAAACAAACACCAATTCCTCCTCACTTTGCACTGCTTCCAAAGCAGGGAGCATGGTTTGTTTCACTCCAACAAGCCACAATCAGTAAGCCAAAAACAAACCCAATAGGGCTTACTTCCAAGTAGACACACACAGGATTACACTGTTAATCTCAAGAAACCGAACTTACTTCTTTGAAGAACTCACCACTTTAAGAAAACCTTCCCTGTATCTATTTTAGTTTGAATAAATTCTGGCCATGCTTGCCAATTTTGAAATTTGCAAGACAAGCATAAAACATCTTACTTTATGTCTGAGTTTTTAATCACCTTTGTCCGAGGAAAACTCTCTGCTTTGTTGCAAAGGATACCAAATTATAACAATGCTGCAGTGGCAACATAAAATATACTCTGTAGAGTTTATTATAATCTACCTTTACAAAGTTATATTTTAAGTATGGAACTGGAACAACAAAGTGTACACAAATTGAAGGTGATTTTCCTGCAGATGGGAAGGTGTTTCCTATCTGCACAATATTCACCAACCTAAGGATAGCTTTGTGAACATACCACAAACACATACAGAAAATAAAATAAGCCCACTGTTTTATTATGAGCTACAAAAATAAACATTACTGGAAACCAGTGGGCAATCACTTGGATCCCAATATTCCCCTGTATGAGCAGTGTGTGTGTGTGTGTGTGTGTGTGTGTGAGAGAGAGAGAGAGAGAGAGAGAGAGAGAGAGAGAGAGAGATATTACTCAGGCAACTGCACTCACCTCTCTACTCTGAAGGTACCCTATCCTTCTGTAGCCTGTTTTAAACTGACACTCACGTTGCAGATGGAGAGAAACAGTGACACATACAACCTTATGAGTGGAACTGTATTCTGCTCATGCAGCAGGACCTTTGGATCCAAGCCACTATTTCTAAATTGAGATGCAGTTAAGTGAAAAGTGTGAAGTGGAAAAGATGAGAAACCACCACCCAGGCATGACTACAGACAACAACAGCAACACACACACACACACACACACACAACCGAGAAGCACACAGCAAAACAGGATTAGAGATTTATTTCTGAAAAATCAAATACATAACTGAAGTGACATGGAACAGAAATTTGGTTCAGCATATTTTAACATTTTAGTAAGTGTTAATATAATAAGATCAAAATCAGCTGTCTTTAATTGATGGAGAGAGTGAAACAGAAGTAGGCGAAGTGCAGATCCCTTATAAATAGCTTTGTATGGTACTGTTGAGGAAGACATGGAGGAGCCGATCTCAGCTTCAGGGATTACATTTTTAACATGCTTTTATTGAAAAGCTTCCTATTCACTAATCAGTTTCCACAGGGAAGAGCTAGACAACAATTCCAGGACACATTAGTTCAATAGTTGCTAAATCAGACTAGAATATATATTCATATGTAAACCTTGAATTTTAGCATAAGAAACCATTGAACTTAGTTCCAGATTATCACCTCTCCTGTATTTCTCAGTGTGAACCTGAGCTGAACACTAGGGAAAAGTTAAGGTAATGCTTTTAGCTTGTTTTTTAAACATATGTTGATAGAACTTAAAGGCAGATACCAACCCATTTCCTGCTTTCGAGTTGCTTTTGCTGTCCGTGCTGAGCTGAGAAAGGACATAATGAGGCGCTTTGGCACTGTCAGCATCAAAGATATCCATGGTTGACTCTTCACAATCTCGCCGTTTGATCCCCGGTCTCTGCTTTGGATTTCGTTTACGTGATTTACGTGGCACCTCAGTGTTATCATTGTAGGAACTGGTGCTCATGTTACTGAAGTTGGAGGGGGAATCCTCCATCCACATACTGCAGCTCTGCTCAGATTCCAATCCGCACCCCTCATCCTGGCAGGACATCCGGCTGTTGTCCAGCAAGTCCTCCGGTGGTGGTGTGATGTACAGGACTGTGTGCCTCTTCGGTGTGGACTGTTGTTGCTGCTGCTGGGCTGTGTTATTGGTTAACTGCTTGTCACTTACCCCTCGGTTACTTACCCCCATGGCTGAGGAGCAGCTCTCCACTTGCATAGCTTTGCTGTCAGTGACTGAGGTAGAGTAAATGGTGGGACTGGAAGAGGTGGTAAAGGAGCTGCAAGCACCGCCCATGGAGGAAGAGGAGGGAGCTGAAGAAGCATCTGCGGTGTACAATTCAGAAGTAAATACAGGGTACATGATCCCAACTGTGCTGGCTATAGCAGTCCCTTTGAAGTAATGTGATTAGTGAACTGATTTTTCCCCCAAATGAATGTTTTGGAATTTGGCTTGTTTTTGAATTTAAACACTTCAAGTGATATAAGCCTTAAGCAACACAGAAGTATTCTGAAAAGTGTCCAAATGATACTTCCATTTTTGTGCATGTGGCAATCAGACTTTTTTCTTTAAATTTTCTTTAAGTCATAAAAAGGCTGTAAGCAAACAAGGGCGCTTTTATTGCCTCAGCTGGACTATGAGTTTAAGCCATTTTATCTAAAATGATAGGAACCCCAATGCAAGACATGTGTCAGTGCTTTTAGGCCACATTTCATGCCAATCAACCAGCATCTGAAATTTTTGAAAAAGGTGGGACTGTGCTTAGCCACAAAGTATTAAAATAAGTTTCTAACCTATGAAGCAGAGAACTACAGGTCATTTTTAATGCAGACACTCCCTGCTTCAGAGGCAAATCCTGGAATAAAAATATGAGAAAATAAATGAGAAGAGAGCTGCTCATTATTCCAGATATTAACTATTAAATGAGAAATGAAAGACAAAAATAACTTAACCGCAACAAAATGGAACTGGTACCAATCACCATTTATGGCTTAAAAAAAATTATTCAGCTGAGATTTGAAATCAGAGCATGCTGGTAAGAAAATGGAAGAGGCATGATCAAGTCACCTCCTTATGTGTTACTTCAAGTCCATAAAAATATAAAACGAATTAAAGCCACCCAGCATTACTGATGGCATAAGTAGCAGCCCATGTCTCAGCAAAAGGAACATTATTAGGGTTGATGGCTAAATAACTACCAGGCCTAAGAATTAGATATCTGTTTGCGACTAGGGCTTCTTAAAAGCAGGTTAGGCAAGAAGAATGCATAGATAAAATATATTTAACTGCCCACAAAGCCTTCACTCCTCAACAGTGTCCTGAAGTCAAAGTGATTGCTCTGAGCTAAGGAGATTGTTGGCTGCAACTCCCTGCATATATCTGAGAATGCTACGAAATAAAAAAATTACCCACCAGCTTAAGACATCTCCCTATTCCAGAATAATTAGCTTAAAAAATAGCTGTATTAAATTGATAGCACTACCTGCTGAAGGGAGCAAACAAGATTGGTAAAACTTATGTTAACTATAAAAAGGAAGGTGGATTCTGATGACTCAATGAACAGAATTTCTGTGTATAAACTGAAAGGGTCAGAAAAAGGAATTAAGATTGTTGCAGGTTCCTTTTCTTTTAAATGCATTCAATATGCAATAATATACTTAAGGTACAGAAAAAACATAAACTGACATACTGACCTAGTGAAAATGTTAGTATTGCATTAAGAAGCCCAAGAAATATAGACTAAAAGCAAAACAGATCAATCTTCTGTTTAGTTTTAGTTATGAAGGTTTCAAATGTGAACCTATCAGTCAGGTAACAGTGCACTCTTCCCTTAGAACTACCCCCATCCCATCTCCAGCCAGTCTCTGGAATAATCTGGAGCCACTGACAGATACCAGTTCCATTTTCCAGCTTGTTCCTTGGCAAATGCAGTGGCTGAAATTGGAAGTTTCAGTCACTCAGAACTGCATTTTAAATTTTTTTTAAAAAAACCAAAACATTTTCCAAGTCCTTTTTGTATCATGCATTAATGCAATGCTTTCCTTAGAAAGATGTAAAGTTTGCTAATTTCAGTGACTATATATAATTGCTGATTTGCAGCCACTTTGAGTTGAAAAGTTTGCTATGGGACATTATTTTTTTAGCTAGCTTTTGTTAAAATAGCACTAACTTCCATTTGCTTTTAAATAGTCACCCACCTAGAAATGCAAAAATGCGGCTAGCATACTGCATGCACTGTAAAACATGCAGGAAGAATGCTCTAAATTTGCATTGCTGCAGACAATCCTTTCCCCCTCTCTAGTAGCACCCCACCCCGAAAGGAAACTCCATGCAGAATATGACCATCTCTGGATTCTTCCCCAAACAAAGATGATCATACAAGGGTCAGGCGTTAGTACGGAGGCTGCCTCATCTTTGATTTAAGGTGCAGAGAGTTTACACACTTAAGCTGTGTGTTTGGCACCAGCCCATTATGCTGATCTGTGAATAGTGTGGATAGAAAAGTAACCATGTTCCTATCTAACATGGAAGAGTTTGGAACTTTCACATCAGTCCACACTGGGGTAGTTATGCCAGGCAGGATTAGCAGCCTGAAGAGGGAATTCACATAAAATAAAATCCTACCAAGAAAGCCAAGGTATGCTAATTTTATCAAGCAAAATATTAGCACCAAGTTAAAGCTTGAAACCTGTGTTAAATAAATAGTAACTTCCTTAAAAGGAAATTCTCCAATTAGTATAGTTTTGCAGATAATTTGAAAAACACAGACTACCAGGACCCTATTTTTTTGCTACCCCTGTGAATCAGTCATGTGGACTGCAACCAAATAATTGTTTGGTTTACTTAATCACAGCTGTGCCAAGTTATAAACTTGAAGCTTTAAAGCTTAAAAAATAGGCAAGTTTAGTCACACCAATGAAAAAGAACTAATTATATGTCCTTATACCAATATTAATAATATAACCCAGGCCCAACATCCTACTATTGCATTTGAAGTTAGGCAGGCGGACCTCTTTACTTTTGTAGCTGAAAAGGCTCAGGAAATGATTGATGCATTACACATCAGTGAGATAAATGCTATTTTTTCAGGTAGTGTATACATAATTTGGATGCAGTGTTAAATTCAATCTGAAAAAGTAATGGCAATCCCTTGACTGATCACTCCATACTAAAGCAGTCTCAAACCCTTTTTATTATTAACAAAATGTCCTTTCAACTGAGCCCAAATCATGGCACTAAGAGTGCCAGCCATTAGGAGTTAGCCAAGTCCAAGACATAAGGAAATTGGCTTTCTCTAGGAAGGTGGTCACCAGAAAGTAACCCCTAATATTCCCACTTTGCAGCCTTAACCCAGAAACACAGTCCTCCCACTTTAAGCATTTTCCTCTTACTTCTTGAATAGAATTTACTCACTAGGACCCAAGAGACACAGCTCAATAAGCACAAACTCGATGTTTGGGGAGGGTTGGATATTTTTACTGCATTTTGTTAAATACAAGATTACAGTCTAACAAGGTTCAGTTTCAGTTACATTTTAAAGCCATTTTAGAATTACAATCACATGCCAAGAATGTTTTATGACAGTCTCCAGAGGCATGGCAACAAAAACTACAATACACAGTTATCTGTGCAAGTCATTTTATAATTAGCTCATCCAAGATCCAAACAGGAGAGATCACACTGGAAGTTAAAAGCCCTTTGAGCTCCAATACCATCAATAGTCAAAGATGAAATAAAATATGTAGTTCAAGAAAGAACAACAAGCTCCTGCACCCTTATTGGCATCTGCTTCAGTTCTGTCTTAGAAACAAAAGGACTCAAAGCAAGCCTGTGCAGTGCATTGCAAAGTAATGGCCACCCCTGCTCTGTGCTACAAGTGACAGCTCATGTCAGTTTGCAAAGACCCTTTGCTTTCCAGGTACTAGTAGCTTTTAACCTAAATAAGCATTTTGTTTTTATGGCAGTGAGGCAGTTTTTTAAAGCCTCTCCTCTCCTCAGAATAAGATTTAGGAGATGAGAATCAAAGAGGTTATGGGCAGCTTGGGTTACTAGCTAAAGCTACAATAGCTTTATACAACCTTGGGAGACTAAGACTCTAAGATTTTAAGCCCTTTTAAAATTCTCTGTCCTCCTTCAGCTCACTGCTAGTTTCAGAGAGATTTGCTATCTTTAGGCAGAGCTTAAAGGAAGCCATTTCTTGCCCTAAGGTATTTCTCTTAACATAAGCCCTTCAGGGCTACAAGGCTTTTCAAGAAGACCAAACATCAGTTCAAGTGATGAGAAAACTAACAGGCAAGCTACCCTGCAAGGCAAAGTCACCTTCCAAAGTGGAGAACATGAGAGATCAAAAGCTAAGGCTTGGGATGCCATCTGTATATGAACCACTATTATGCACAAGCAGCTGGTGAAAGAACTCACAGCTTTCCAGAAACTGGCACACTTGCCATGCTATTTGCTGTTCAGAAAACAGAATGAAAACAATAAGCATTCAACAACACAGGGTGAACCCTTGGCATTTTGATAGACTCAATCCCCAGAGCCTATCCCTACACAAGTGTCATTTATGAACCTTGCATTTTCTATTCTTGGTAGTCTCCACTTCCAATATTGCTCAAATCTTTCTGTGGGTTAATTTTGCAGGACCAGTGAATTCAGAGCGACAGTTTTGGAGTAAAGACAGAAGGACACGAGCCCTTGTGTTGTCAAAGGTAGAAGTATGAACCGGGACAAAGTGGCTGCAAACCTGCTTCCGACACCTTCTGTGTCAACTTTGGCTGCTTACTTTTCTTCAGCTTCATTTATTGATGTAAAATCAAAAACTTTATTAAGAGTTTAACTTCAGTCAATCCACTATTTATAACAAAACAAAAAGAAAAAGAAAGGAAAGACTTATGAAGAAGTCTGAAAACAAGACCGACCTATACCCTGGGTGAGATTGGATGGGTTAAGTGTCTCTGGTACTATTTGTCTTCACTATTGACAGACACTGTCACACAACCCACCACACGATGCCTGTCTCTGAATGGCGGAGCTAGAATGCAAGTTAAGTGTATTAATAGAGAAAACAGCTAGCATCCCAGCAAATATCATAAAAGCAATCCAATTTACTTTAAAAGTTCAAGGCAGATTCAAAGTAGGTTGGTTACTTACATTAAACCCCAAACAATTTTAAATTCCCCATTACATTCACATGCCAAAACAAGTATTATTTAACACAATTAAAAACAGGATTCAGTCTGCTTTGACAGACGGGAAATCCATAATTTGACACTCATATTTACAGATGCACAAGTGGTTATTTCTTACCTGGAACTTTTGTTGGGTGATTCATGTTCACCAATTCAGACTAGGTGGTCTGCCACTCAAGAGCGACAATCAGTTGCAATCAACCAGCAAGCATGAATTCAGAGCCCTCATACCTATTTATCCCTGCCCAGTATTCCTCTCCAGACACAAGGAAATGCTGCATTGTCTTGATAAATAAACTTAACATTTCTCCAGAAAGGAAATGACTGTCCTTTCTGGTCCAATCTTTACAATATGCGATAATTAGTTTGGTAAATTTTTCACACTAGTCATCATTCTACGAAACTGGTAAGAGACACGTGATAATCTCACAAGTGTTCTTACCATAGGT
This sequence comes from Podarcis pityusensis, assembly GCF_964106645.2. Lineage (NCBI taxonomy): Eukaryota > Metazoa > Chordata > Lepidosauria > Squamata > Lacertidae > Podarcis > Podarcis pityusensis. Next base: position 47,366,030 of record NC_138033.1, on the reverse strand, counting down.
AAAGGTAAAGGTACCCCTGCCCGTACGGGCCAGTCTTGCCAGACTCTAGGGTTGTGCGCTCATCTCACTGTATAGGCCGGGAGCCAGCGCTGTCTGCAGACACTTCCGGGTCACGTGGCCAGCGTGACAAGCTGCATCTGGCGAGCCAGCGCAGCACACGGAACGCCGTTTACCTTCCCACTGGTAAGCGGTCCCTATTTATCTACTTGCACCCGGGGGTGCTTTCGAACTGCTAGGTTGGCAGGCGCTGGGACCGAGCGACGGGAGCGCACCCCGCCGCGGGGATTCGAACCACCAACCTTTCGATCGGCAAGTCCTAGGCGCTGAGGCTTTTACCCACAGCGCCACCCGCGTCCCTGTTCTTATCATAAGCATAAGCAAAACCCTGCAACTACTGCTCAGTGGAAACATAGACTGACAGCTAACAAACTCACCCCAAATCTACCCTATTAAAACAAATGTGTTTTGTTCAAGAGCCAATATAACTGATCAGTCAAGAAAAAACCGCAGTAAAGCATGAGACTCTTGATCTCAGGGTCATGGGTTTGAGCCCCACATTAGGCAAAAGATTCCTGCATTGCAGCAGGCTGGACTAAATGACCCTTGCGGTCCCTTCCAACTCTACAATTCTGAGATTCTATGAGAAGAAGAGAAAAGAGTTTTAACAGGATAAAAAGAGGTAGGCACTGGCAAACCACCTATTTACTTTTACTGGATTTAGTGCAAAGAAGAAAGCAGGTATAATGTATGTAGCAAGGGTCCTTGTGCAGTGTATTGTGAAGAACATGACTAAGCTTAAATTGCACAGCAATTCAGGCAGATGAGGAAACCATCCCTAAAGCAGCCACCGAAGTCTCATAAAGCTAACTGGACAATGAACTCTGCTATGCCTCTCTGGAGCCGTATGTGTGCCAGTGTGTGTCTAAAACTATTGATGCTGTATTGTTAGATCACGCAGCACAATGTCAAACAACATAACCTGCCTTTAGAAGACAGATAAGAATCCCTTCTAGTCCCCTTTTTGCCAAATACACACACAACATAAATCACTATCTTAAAAAAATATGATTTATCTCCTCCTCTTTCCACTGATATGTAGAATCTTGCCAGTTTTTAAACTATGTGAATTTGAAACTTTGTCAGAATTATATTGTACTCTGAGGTATAATGCACATTATCATGCAAATTAAGCCTCATGTCACATTAACCATCTCAAAAGAGAAAGTATAAAGAGAAGCTACAGAAGACAAATGAACCCTTTGCTATTATGGACAAATATAGTCAAAATGACCTAAGATGTGTTTTTATACTCAAGTTTCTGAGCAACTACTTGCTCCTAATATGACAGAAGCTAATATTTCTAGTTTAAAAGTGCATTCCTTGTGAAAATTAAAAAATAAAATTTTACCGACTTAGGGTAAAAGTAAACTAAAGGAGCACTTATTGTTGCATTTATTTTTTTTACCTTCAAGCAAATCAAAATGATTAAAAACAAGGCACTTGACCTTTCTCCACCTTGTGAAAGTCATGGCCCCTCATTCAAGAGAGATTTGCATGGTGTTTTTAAGACAGAGGTAGGCAAACTAAGACCCAAGGGCCAGATCCGGCCCAATCGCCTTCTAAATCCAGCCCGTGGACGGTCCAGGAATCAGTGTGTTTTTACATGAATAGAATGTGTCCTTTTATTTAAAATGCATCTCTAGGTTATTTGTGGGGCATAGGAATTCATTCATATATTTTTTTCAAAATATAGTCCGGCCCCCCACAAGGGCTGAGGGACAGTGGACTGGCCCCCTGCTGAAAAAGTTTGCTTACCCCTGTTTTAAGACATTTGTTGTGATCCTATAAAGTTTAATATCAAACTGTGAAAGGGAGGTTGGCAGATATGTGTTGGGAGTGAAAAAGCAACCGATTTGAGACAGGTCATTTCTCAGACCCATTCTTGAAGCACTGCTTCTTCCTACTTAGCAAACACAGCATTTCACATTAAATGCTAGTATCCTGCTAAGAAACACCTGTCTGCACCTTCTGGCAAGAGACACTTAGAAATAAACTGGCTGCACAGAAAGGATAAGCTCTCTCTCCCTCTCTCTCCACACACACAGAGGTGTTATCAAGACGTATCTGCCTTCAAGAGATAGACAACTCTTCCCAGCTTAACTATATATAGTTCATCATGAAAGTTCAGAAATATGCTGAGAACTATGTTAAAATTAAGAATTCATAGCTGGTTAATTTACAAAGAAACCACCTCATGTTTGGATTGATGAATATGAAACACACCTTTTATGTTAAAATAATCAAATGTGCTCTTAAAAGACCAATTACCAAGACTCAGTTTTAAAATGGTTTAGACTGATTTGAAAATTGGAAGCCAAACAGTAATAGCAGAACTAGCAGTCTGTTCCTGCAGGCCCTCATACCTGAAATCAGCCAATCCTGTTCCTCCAGAAATCTGAAGTTAACTGCAGAAAATCTTTATGTAACCTGCTTATGTGTCCCAGAACCTCAGATCAAAGCACTGAAAGAAAAACCTGGGGCAATCTGATTTGCAGCCAGATACTGTGTCACCCTGTGGCTAGGGAAGCAGAGAACAAATGAAGTAAAGTCTTAAATGAGGAAAATATTTTTTACCAGCTCTCTCCTCTTAATCTAGTCATTGGCACCAGTAATGGCAACTGTGTCAGAAAGCTTAAATAAAGAAGAGGGAGCTCTACATGTAGCCAAAACACAGAATATTTGCTTGGGTCTTCATGAAGAAACTGCAACCAGCTTTAAAAAGAGTTGCTTTTGGATTCTTACTGATTATAAAAAAGCAGAAAACTGTCCCTTCAGGATAAATAAGATTAGATACAACAGATTTGCACAAAACAATAAGGAGTTTTGTTTTTTGGACATAAAAGGAATGGGCTCCTGCAGTTCTAGATTGTCCAAGGTCACCTTCCCCTCCCAGCCATTTGACAATGTGGCTGATTGGAAACTATCCTTGTCTGCCCGATGAAAGGACTAGAATGAGTGAAAGTGATGCTTTGTCCCATTTTATAAGTGATTTCAATCTCATAAAACCCTCCACAATCCCACAGCCATAACTCCCATCTTCCCAAAGTCCCTAGCTAGATTGCGCTTTGAAAATTGGGATGGTTCAGTCGGTAGAGCACGAGACTCCTAATCTTAGGGTTGTGGGTTCAAGCTCCACGTTGGGCAAAAGATTCCTGCACTGCAGGAGGTTGGACTAGGTGACCCTTGTGGTCCCTTACAACTCTACAATTCTATGATTATTTCTACAGAAGAGAAGGCCAGGCACAACAGTTCTGTACAGAGAGCACAATACCCTGAATGTTAATGTGGTGGCTGATTTATGTCCCCCTCTTCATCTACAAGTAACATCTTAAAGAACTCTGGCATGGTTCAGGGTCAAGCAGAATGACCTCTGCATCCAGTTTTGGGGAAGCTTAGTACACCCAGCTGTAAAAGCCAAGTCAACCTGCATCTTCAAAGAAGGAGTGTGTGGCCCACACTCTGAAATGGGAAGAACTCCTGGGAAGAATTAGCCCCTCCATGATAAATGCTTTCTAGAATTCCAGAATTTCCCAATGCTAGGTCTTCCTAAAACTCAACTACTAGCCAATGACTAAAATATATTCTTTTTGTGCCTTTTGCCTTGCCTGTAGAAAAGGAGCAGAGTCACATGAATGCTCTGGCCCAAAGTTTCAGCTGGGACTTCAGCTTATCCATGTCGGAGGAGAAGGATCCTCTTTGGGTCTATGGTATTGAGTCAATCCCAAACGGCAGATAAATGCTGCTGAGAAAGAAGAGATACACTATCATACCAGCAGGGTCTGTGGGCTTTAAGCTGAGTGACCTATTCAACAAGATTTCTTGTAAGCGTTCATGTATTTGCTGAAGGTTTTACTCCTCTAAGGGCTTTCTCCTCAGTTTCTCCAATATCCCGAAGTAGCAGAACTCTCACTTCCAAGATTCCAGACATGCTTGATTAATATTGATCCTATCTGCACACAAGGTAGTTTCCTTCAATATATTTTTAATGATTGGGGGTGGTAGAACTGCAAACGCACCATGCAGACCTTCCAAGTGTCCCTATTTTCCAGGGACGTCCCTGATTTAAAGAAGCTGTCCCGGTTTCTGATTTGATCCCAGAATGTCCCACTTTTCCTTAGGACACCCCTATTTTCATTGGAGAAATGTTGTAGGGTATGGAGTTGCTTGACTCCTGAGCCATCGGAAGGCAATCCTGTACAGGGAAGATTTTTTAAAATGTTTTATGTTTTATTATAATTATATATATATTGAAAGCTGCCTGGAGTGGCTGGGGCAACCCAGTAAGATGTGTGGGGTATAAATAGTAAAATTATCATTATGGAATGGAGCATTCCTATTTTCACTGGAGAAATGTTAAGAGGGTATGCACCATGTGAATTCAAAAGAAATCTTGGCAAACTTCATATTGTTATCACAGCTATTTTGTCTCTGTCTCTCTTCAGTATCCATCTCTGCTTATCTTGACTGATTCTCTTCCCAGCATGTTAAGGCTGCAATTTCTGAGTTAGCCTTTACAGCAATTTGATTGTCCTCTCTATAAATTATCTGGATTTGGAGCCTACTGTATCTACATTCAGCACTGCTGCAATATAAATAAATGTTTTTTAAATTTTCGTCTAAGTTCACTCACTTAACCCACTTCCGGGTTGGCGCCATCGCCGAATGGCGGACTCCCTCCGAGCTCCGGAGGGAGCCTGCTCGGCAGGGGCTGGGTCCTACCGCACCGGCGATGCGGGGACCCTTAAAAACCACGGCCACGAGGGCCGTGGACATGGAGACTCGGCTGGCACCGTCAGCGCCCTCCCGACTCGTGAAGGAGCCTTTTTAAAGGCTACGGATCGGGTGCCGGGGAGAAGCGTGGTGCTTTGAGTCCTCTGCTATCCCTGCCGAGCGCAGCCGCATGCCATCCGGCGGAGAGCGCTGACTTCTTCCATTGAAAATTCGGACTTTTTAACAACAACCCGTGAGTAATTTGGAAACTGGGTTTAAAAGGAGGGAAAAAAAGAATTTCCTTTCGATTTGGACACGAGCGGGGGGGGGATCCAAAAAGGAAGTCAGTCCCCCCCCCTATTGTAAACCTTCTAAGACAAGGACGGGGAAACCAAGGTCCAAAAAGATTTGTATTGTTGATAAAAACTAAGAATTCCACGATGGGAAATTATAAGAACTGTGCTGGAGGACGAATTGAGGGAGAAGAAACGTAACCCCCCCCCCTGGGAACCGGGGTGATTGAAGAGAGAGCCTGGTGAAAAGAGTCGGAGATTTTGACAGCTGTCAAAGTAGCTGTCAAAGTCGGAAAGCAGAGAGGATTTTATTATGAGAACTTTGCTGGCTAAATTTGTTACAATTTGCTACAACTTTTTAAAACTTGGATACAAAATGGCGAAAACATGGATAACAATCGGACTTTTGGACTAGAGAAAACAAAGTTACAACAATCCCCCTAGAGGAGTTTCGGGACATTACAAAGATGGTCGTAAGTGGAAAAATACCATTGGAATTTTATAGAACTGGTTATCTTTTGGGAAAGCTGCAAAACGGAAATAATATTTTGTCTACAGGGTGTACAGCTAAAGGAGACAATAGAATTTTCTATTGAAGAAAGGAAGGGACTGAACGCAAGTTTTTGTTCCTGAATAACAATAATCCCTGCAGACTTACTAAGCTTCTGAATTAGAACGTTTCAGCAGCGGAACAAGAGGAAACTGGACTACAATTTGGAAAGAACAATGGGGGGAGCTTTATTAAAGATCTGAAGCTAAGTGTTTTAAAAAATAATTATGAAAGGGAAAAAACAAAAAAAAAAACCAGCAAGGAGTTGGGGGAAAATAGGCGATTTATGGATTGTAAGAATTCCAGGCGGATAACATGGTTTGGTGGTCAGGGGGAAATTAAACCGGGGACAGAGGGGGAGAACTAAAATCCAAAGGCTTGTCAATTTCTTTTTTTGAACTGGTTTTGTTTCATCTATTATATCTTTTATTTCTTATTTCTGATATTTTTACTATGTGGGGTGTCTTTATTATTAAAAAAAAGGGAAATTGTGGAATAAAAATGGGGTGGGCCCTGGGAAAGAAATTTTTGGCTTTCTATTAAGGGTATTGATGAGGAGTGTAGAAATTTTAAATTCGAACAATGGTCTAAATAAATTAAGTTTTTAATCAGAATTGAGAGCTTGTGGAGCCAACAATATGAAACAGGAATATGATAGGGGTGGGGGAAGGGGGGAGTCCCAGAAAGTGGATATATGAAAATAAGGTTCTGAATGTATTTTAACTTTTTACTTTCTGTATTTTTGAAAATTTTAATAAACATTATATAAAAAAATAAGTTCACTCACTTAAAACTTTAAAACTACAAATCTAGGGGCAATCTCTCTGATGAAAACTTAAGTGTGAACCACCCCTTCGGAACAAACTGTAGGATGCTGACCACAGTAATTGTAATTATTCGGATTTAAGTTTTTAAGTTTTTTAAGTCAGAGAAACATTTAATCAATTAAACATTTAATACTATTAGCAAAGAGATAGAAAGAATATTGAAAAAGTATTCTTATTCAATTAATATGGTCCCCTATATAAATACCATATTGTGGAATATGCTAGTTTTCTTTAGTTTTTGTTAATATGAACTCCCATAGGTTCAGTTTTTGAAAGGAAGTGGATTGACTGTCAGACAACTAATGCCTAGAAGGAACAGACACATAGTTCTTCTCATCAACTATATCAGATGCTTGAAAATGATCTCAAAATATGAAAATCAACAGTAAAGTATTTCTGTGGATTTAAAGTGCAAGCAGTTTTCAAAATATCTTGCAACTGTTGTTCTCTTTTGACTGAATTAGCTTCTGAAGTGCAGAATGAAGCTACACTGGATGATTTGTTAACTAAAGTAGTCTTGGATCTAATTACCAATCTCCCCAATACACAATTAAATCCACAGATTTCATTAGGGAAAGTATTCAAATATATCAGCATTGAGCAGTGCTGTAAAGTTTTACCCTAGACTTAAGCCTTGTACTACCAAACCAAGAGGCTCATTTTCAGGGTTGAACATACTAGAGAAGGCACTCCTATCTAAACTGAATAATGCACTGAACACATTGCTTAGTCCAGCTATGCTCTGATAATAAATAGCCTTATGGAGAAGGCCAGACTAGGCTAGACACATGATGTTCTATTACAAATATTACATGATCAGTCAAGCAATCTCGGCCCATGAGAGGAAAACCCTGGAGCACATCCATTAGTGAGGGTATTATAAAGTTGGAGGCATTCCAGATGAACAAGAATTTGAATGCCAACTGCCAATTCAGGTTTGCCCCTTCATAACAAAAACAGTCGTCATTCCCCTAAACAGAAGAAAATGATCCAGCAATATTAATTTTATTTTAAAAGAACAAACTGTATGAGGCTGAATAGGTGATAACTTAAGTTTAAAAAATATTTTGGTAACTGGATTCAAACATACCTACATTTAGCAGGTATCAACTATCCCTTCACACATCATCTAAACACTTTCAGGACCAAACAGAAAGCCATGTAGCTGAATCATTCATGGTTTCATCAAGCCATGTGGTGGTGGGGAAATGAAAGTAGAAGCTACAAACCCAGAACACTGCTGCAGATTTCATTTCTGTCCTGGTTTGCAAGGCAGCATTCTCTGGCCCATTCAAACACTCCCATTTAATTCTAAACTGGCAACTACTACATCAAAATATAATATATCTGAGGAGTCCAGCACCACCATAGGGGCAAAAGAGGAAATGTGCAATAATAATTTCCCCTACTTCTAAGTCTAAGTTAGTCTTGTGGGGGTTTTTTAAGACTGCAAACTTTTCCAGCACTGTTCATGCTGACAACAATATTAATATGCATTAAGTTCTTAATTTTACTCAAGTGGAGTACTTACCAGCAGCAACTACACCCGGAGGGGGCGAACCTGCCTCACCACCACTTGTTTGACTCATGGATGCTACAGAGAGTTCTCTGGAAGGTGGTAACTGCAGCTCCTTTGGGAGAAGGTCATAGACAGATTCTAAAAAGAAAGAAAAAAGATGTCTTAAGAAAACAAACAAATGTCCCTATATTTTGCTACCAAAATAGCAGGAATGCTAGAAATCATGCTATGTTGGTATGCCTCAAATCTATGATAGAAAGAAAAGGTTATATTACCTCAGTACCAGGGATAAGAGTCCAAAAGCACTGAAAGAGTCTAGCAATTACATAGGATTTCAGTAAAAGACTAAATCAAATCTTTGGCATTTGTAAGAAATTCCATAGATACTAACTTTCCATCACAATTATGGCAATGTATGCCAACCAATTGCATTCACCAAATTTTACATGGTTTTTAAGGCTTTGGACAAGCATCTGAAGAGCACCAAGTGTACCCTGCCAAATCACAAACCAGCTTTTGGTGCGTACATGAACACTATCACACATCTCCCTTTGCATCCCTGCTCCAAACTACCGGTATATAAAATTTCTGAGACACTAAAGACTAATATTGGGTAGTGCAAGAGTAATGGAACAAAACCTATATGGAAAGTATTACAAAGATTGTCTAGGAAGGAAATATAAGCAGGACACAAGCTCCTTGCTGGTTCCTGTTCAGATTTTTCCAGTAAGAAGCACAATGAGTTTCATTTCTACTGAATGGTTAGAATTTGACCCTTAACAATCAACTCAACTCTTATAACTGACTCAATTTTCCTTTTTACTATGTTCTGTTTCATATAAATCCATGTTTTTTCATAAAAGCAGTCCTCAATATTCATGCCAAACAGCAACTAATTTACTTTAACAGAGATAATATATGTTTCTGATCCAGACAATCCACTTTTCTGATTCAGATAATGCACTGTATCATTTTTTTATTACATAGATCACTAAGTTCTGGCTATTTTCATTCATTTTGCTCAACTATACATTATAAACTATCACAAAAAACAGATACCCAAAGACGTCCATTTATCATCTGCTACATGATTTTGTATTACCATACAAATGGCAAGTTTTTAGCCTCCAACAACCCTGGATAATAACGCTCCTAAACACCAACCACAAGGAGAGGGGATTTGCATGAGACCAAGAGAAGGGTATTCCATGCTGCCTGCCTCCCAAATCAAAATACCAATGAAGTTCTCCTGAGCTGGGTTCACAGAGTAACTTCACAGAATTGTAAAATCCAACCTCAAAAGAAGAAAGAACGCTACAAACCCCTGAACACATTCCTGGCTTGGATTAAAATTTGGAATGAATCATCAATTTGGTTTTCATTACCTTCTCCAAGGACTCTCATCTAGCATTAATAATTTTCCATATCTTTCCATACAAGGACAGGCCCTTTATTCAGGTTTCAGAATCCAGGAGGGAAGCAGTGAAATGCAGCCCACACAAGGCAACAATGGGCAACAGATCCAGCTGTAGCCTTTGAACTGCAGTTGGCACTATGACTAGTAGTACAGAGTGAGAAGATACTCTGCTAACCCTAACTCTTGAGGCATGCAAACAAGGTGAAATGTTATTCCTTGCAGGGGAATGAATGTGAGCATTATCTCCTTGCCAAAGCACCCTAGAATATTCTCAAATCTGCCCTTGTGTAGGCACAGAAATCTCCCCCATTAAAATGTGTGTGACTTAGAGAAAATAACTCCACTTAGATGTCTTTTTAAACAGTGATATAACAGCCTCTTTAAAACTAATCCACCTTTCAACTTGGGCCCCCCAAATTTCCTTGTAAGAAAAAAACTTACTTTGGATAGCTTACTTCAATACGTTTATTGTTACAAGTTAACACTTTGCTTGCAGAAGGCAAAGATAGGGTTCTAAGCAGACTTTACAATTCAAAGCAGCTCAAGCGCGCAAACAAGGAAAATGGCCAGGCACTGTTGGAAAGAAGGCCTGCCTTAAAGGGCACAGCAATACAATTGTGGCTACTTTGCCCAGCCTTACACACCAGCCACAGCTTACACCCGGTGTCCAAATGTTCTTGTCAGCACAGAGAAGAAACCTGGTGCAGCTGGGAAGGAGGGCTGTGAGCAGAGGAAGAAAGAGGGTAGATCAGTGCAGAGCCGGGGGTGGGGGGGACTAGCCAAGTTTTTGCCTCAGGTGAAGTTTCCAGAGGGGCATCATTGAGGCTCCAGCCTGTGTGTGTTTGTATGGGGGGTTGCCAAACTGGGTCTTCAACCCAAGGGAAGTAAAGCCTACTTTCACCCCTGGATGACTGGACAGTGCTTTTATCTCTAATTAAAAGTCACTACAGCTCATCTAGGGAAGTAGTCTCAGTGAGAGCTTACTTTTAGTGATTGTACAGGCAATACGGGGCATTCAACACCCACTTTATATATACATGCAATTATATATAACTGCAGATTACCCTTTAGAAAAAAATCTCTACCTTATTTGGGTCACTGAAGGCAGTATCAAACAAAGTAGTTCCATTAGCACAATGACATCTGGTTGCTCAACAGAACTTCCCATCACTCTCCTCAAATCTCCCTCCTCCCAGAACCAATTTAGGTGCATGGAAAGGAGAGGGCAGTTCTTTGGCACAGCCAGAAGATATTGTCTTAATTAAGTTACTTCGTCAGATACTGCCCTAATTTATTTAGTTTATGTAGAGCATTATATGCACAACTCATCCAAATGATTCCATTGAAGAAAAAACTATAAATAATGATGTATTTATATTGTAGCATACCAAAATATACAATAAAACCAGGCAGTAGTTATGATGTTAGTGTACCTCCTTAGCGAAGGCATTCCAGTAGCAGGGGTAAAACTCAGCAGTTTGACAGAGCTAAGGGCACCCAACACTCTGACAAATAAAGCATCTGGTATGACACAGATCCCTATCATGGAGGTCTCATTTCTACTGCAGTTTCTGAACAAGGTAAGAAACAGAAGGAGCCTCTTGCAAAAGCAGGATGAGAAGCTCTCACTGTTTCTTATATTTCCTGAACTCCACACAAATTAGGTATGGCCATGCCTTTGTCCCAAGCCCTCAGCACATACTGGAGTACTCAAGGGAGGGGTGTAGAAGTAGCTACAAATAATGGCTGGCTCCTTAGCCAAGTCATGAGTTGTGGATCCCTTGTGGACAATAATTACCTAATTCCAAGATTAATGTTAAGAAAGTACTTTGTGCCACAAGGTGTATGTCAACAGCCAATAGTTCAGGTGTTTAGTTCTAAATAAATATTTTATTGCCAATTTTAATGTTTGTTGTTGTTGTTGTTGTTGTTTGTAAATCACTTAGAGGTTTTATTTACAATCAAGCAGTATAGAAATTTTGTTAAATAAATATATAAAATTGGCAGAATCGTCACATCTTTTTGCCCAAGAATCTTTGCTGATTTTTGCTTCGGAATGCTGACGGCAATTGTTTTGGAACATTTATTCTGCCAACAGTTTCTGCCCTGCAAAGATACAACATTCTTGTCCACTTCAAGCTTGGGTCTCAACATGACTGGCAACTGCACTGGAAAACATACCAGTTGCATGCCTGATGCGCATTAGCTTTCTAAAAGATTATGACAGCCAAGAATAACTGCCAGCATTCTACACATAATCATTCTAGCATCTTACTACTGTACTGCTTGCTGAAATAAGAACATCAGCTTCTAGGTATAGGACCTTGATCTAAGAAGAGAGAATATCAGAACTTCCAACTATCAAGCAACACCAGTGAATCTGAATTGTATTGTCACCTTAGCTAGCATACTTTCCAAATGGGCTTTGTTATCCACCTTTGTTATATCTGAAACTAGAGGAGCACTTTCCCCTCCTTAAATCATATTTTTCACATCATACATATCTTCAGTTGCTGAAAGGGTTTAGAAGGATTCCATCCCTTTAAGTAAAAGCCAAATATCTACCATCTGGTCAACATAATCTGTACACATCTCTTTTTCTGAGAACAGTAGAGCAAGTCAGATAGCCATCAGAGCAAAACACAACAGTCAGAACGCAAAGAATTGCACAACTGAGCACATGCAACCAATATGGCTGTGGGCTTCTGCTTCTCTGTCAGAAGGCTACCATGCTATAGAGCAAACCACTATTTTGAAATGGAGGAAAATGTCGAAAGTAGTCAAAATGCCTTCTAGGCATTTTTCATGGTTAAAATATTCTCTGGATTCCAATCAATATTGTTTAAATATTTCCCCTAATAACATAATTGTCCCTAAAATTCAACTTTACATATATATTTTTGTATACTTGAATAAAATATGCTGATTTTCTTAAACATTATTTCAACATTTTAGAAGTAATTAACTTATAAAAACATGTTTTGAACTAATTATATACAATATAGCAATGTAGTATCTTGTTGACCAACTTTTGCTGCTTTTATCATCTTGATAACTAAGCAGCTTTCTTCCTCCTATCACCGCTACCAAAATGTCTGTTTTCCTATTCATTTCTTTTGGAACATACCACAGAGGTCTCCCTTAATGTGTGTTTTGCTATTGGTGCAGGTCCAATTGCGACTACGTGGAGATTTCTGGGTGCCAGGTTGGTGATTGACATCTCCATCGAGCCAGCTGACTCGCCCACAGTCCTCCATCATCACATCAAGGGAAGTAAGTACAGGTCTGAGTACGGATGTATTTGACTGTACTACAGCCATTCCACCCAAATGGAACTCATAAACCACAGTTAAAAACCTCTGCCTTAGTCCATTGTTAATACAATTTCCATTTCCACAGTGAGTTTCTCCTTCTTGCATACTAGGATAAATGAATTGTTGTAAGAGCAAGCAATGTAGTTGAGATCATAGAATCGTAGATTTGTAGCACTGGAAGGGACACCAAGGGTCATCTAGTCCAACCCCCTGTCAAGCAGACATTCCGTTGTGGTGACTGCAACCTACATTTAAGGTGCCATTTGGTGCCCAGCTAATATCTGAGTTTCTAGCACTATCCCTTCTTCCTTTTGCCATTATTGAATTACATGTAAATTCTCCTTCTGAACTTGACCCCTCTACTTGGTTTGGAAACAGAAGCTGAACTTCAGAGCCAAGAAATGCATGCTGTCCCTACAAGCATACTCTCATCTGATTCACCAATTCCAGGAATGGGGAGCCTTTGGTCCTCCAAATATTACTGAACTACAACTCCCATCAGCCCCATCAAGTTCAGCAACATTTGGAGGGCCAAAGGTTCCCCACACCTGAAATATACCTTCTCTCATTCTTATTATGAACTTCATCTGTAATTTTGATTTCTATGAGGGCCATACTGTAGAAAAACAAGGCCTAAGTTCAAAAGTAAGCAAACCATTCTGAACAAGATTAAGGTATTCAGGAGGTAATTTCCTTCCTCTGTATTAATGGAAAGCAATACAGCTGGCTCAAAACTAATGACAAATTGCTGCCTGCATGAATGCCCATCACACCAACTATGAGAGCTTTGCTGTAAGTAGATGTTAAACCAATTTTAAAATCACAGAATTGTAGAGCTAGAAGGGTCTCCGAGGGCCATCTAGTCCAACCCCCTCCAGTGCAGGAATCTCAATTAAATAATAATAATAATAATAATAATTTATTATTTATACCCCGACCATCTGGCTGAGTCTCCCCAGCCACTCTGGGCGGCTCCCTATCAAATGTTAAAAACAGTACAGCATTAAATATTAAAAACTTCCCTAAACAGGGCTGCCTTCAGATGTCTTTTAAAGATAGGATAGCTGCTTATTTCCTTCACATCTGAAGGGAGGGTGTTCCACAGGGTGGGCGCCACTACCGAGAAGGCCCTCTGTCTGCTTCTCTGTAACCTCACTTCTCGCAATGAGGGAACCACCAGAAGGCCCTCAGTGCTGCATCTCAGTGTCCAGGCTGAACGATGGGGGTGGAGACACTCCTTCAGGTATACAGGACGGAGGCAGTTTTGTATCATATTGTATATGACAGATGGCCATCCAAAGGGAGTCCACCACCTCTTGTATGAGTCTGTTCCACTGTCAAACAGCTCTTACTGCCAGAAAGTCAGGATCTCCATTCTTATATCTTGAATTCATTACTAATTTGAAAGCATTGAATCCATTGTTTTCAAGCCAACAAACCCAAGTTATCATGCAGAAACTTAACTTTCTTACTGTGCTTATGTAGGAAGACATGGTTTACTATTAACACACCCTAGCATGTATAAGGTTTTTACAGATACTTGAATGTTTACTCAAGAGTGTTAGTTGGAACAAATAAGCTAACACTGGAATGTGCTATACTGTTCCAACCAAATACATACTAGGCACATGAAAAGGCACATGCAGTAGAAAAGCAGTACATCAATGGAAGCTTTTAAAACCTAAGGGGATTAACCTTTACCCCATCTTATGATATGCTGAACAGACTAACAACCTCAAAATTTTCATTCTAGAAATTCCTAGCCCTTGACACATTTTTATAGTTCTTCTCTGCACCATGCACAATTATTTTTACTCAGCTGTGAATATTGGAAGTATCCTACCTAGTACTACAACTGAGGCTCCGCTGCTACTGTGTATAGAATCCAATTGTTTGAAAAATCATTTTAAATTCTGTAATAAAAAAAATCTAGCAATAACAGCTGGGATAAAAAATAGAAACAAAGTAAGAGGGAAATGGAGAAGCAGCATGGATTAGGTGCTATAATAATAATAATTTATACACCACCCATCTGGCTGGGTTTCCCCAGCCACTCTGGGCAGCTCCCAACAGAATATTAAAAACACAATAAAACATCAAACATTAAAAACTTCCCTAAACAGGGCTGCCTTCAGATGTCTTCTAAAAGTCAGATAGCGTTTGAAATCTGATGGGAGGGCGTTCCACAGGGCGGGCACCACTACTGAGAAGGCCCTCTGTCTGGTTCCCTGTAACCTCACTTCTTTCAGTGAGGGAATCACCAGAAGGCCCACTGGACCTCAGTGTCTGGGCTGAATGATGGGGGCAGAGACGCTCCTTCAGGTATACTGGGCTGAGGCCGTTTAGGGCTTTAAAGGTCAGCACCAACACTTTGAATTGTGCTCGGAAACGTACTGGGAGCCAATGTAGATCTTTCAGGACTGGTGTTATATGGTCTCGTTATATGGTCTCTAGTTATATGCCTGTTCAGTGAAGCGAGGCCACTAAAAGCCCAAGTCTGCTCCCCCTATGAACAACAAATATGTTCATATTTGGCCCCTACAAAGCCACAAATGCTTTTCTCCAAACCACTGTTTTGCCTTTGGGTTGGGCTAATAACGGAACAGCCAGACAGCAACTCTCAGAGGGATTTCATTTGCCAGTTTTAAACTTGAGAGAACAAGAAGCCCAGTGCCACTTGAAAGCATCTATTAAGCAACCACTAGAACCCTACCCAAGACCCTTTTGCTCTCTAGCAATTCCAGCACACCAGTTTTTCCTTCACCACTATGGATGCTGGAACAGAAGAGAGGCGAAAATTCTCATAAAGACCAGGACAGGTATCCAATGCTACTCAGAGTAGATCCTTGAAGTTAACTGGCACAACAAACTTAGGTTCATTAATTTCAATGGGTGTGCTCCTGAGTAGGATTTAGTTGGATACAACCATAGGTCCTCACCAGATTCTGCAATTTGTGCTTCTCGGCACAGATGCCTATTAATAGCATTTACTACTGCTCAGTCCTTGCCAGGTTACAGTCTCCTGTTCTGTAGTAAACACAGCCTACGTTAACAAGTCTATCAATGTAACTTTCCTGTTATGTCAAGACTTTTAGCTGGCTAATGATGACCATGGATACAGTGGTGTAGCTTTAGTATTTATCTTTAAAACTATTATTTTTTAAAAAAATCAACCATAGTGTTACAAGAACTACTATTTGCTGTGGAATTAATTTTTGACTGTTGTTTGTGAAAAGCAATAGTACACAAAGAAATAAAAGCACCAGCAAGCTTGGAGGAATTGCAGGAACAGGTCAGAAAAAGAATACACCTGTAGCACTTTAAGACTAATAAATTTATTATTGCATAAGCTTTCATAAATAAATCTGCTAAATCTTTAAGGTACTATGGGAGTCTGTTTTTGCTGCAACAGAATAACGGCTCATAATCTGAAGTTTACACTCTGGATGGAGTTTATCCTGATACAAGATGTTGGTTAGAACTTCAGTCAGTGAACCTTATACCATGCATCTCCCAAAACAGTTGTTTGTTTTTTTGGCTGATGAGTTTTATAAGTTTCTTGGTCACCTGAACTTCCAGTAATATTTACAAGCAAGTTTCTTTATCTATTTCCATCAGCTAGGCTTTTTACTTTTTAAAGAAAGAAGGGGTTGTAGGCAATGCTAGTTCTACTCAGAGGAGATCTACTCAAATTAATTGATATTAGTTCCATTAATTTCAATGAGTCTACTCCAAATAGAAAGTAAGGAATCTATGTGGGATAGAAAACTGATCCCAACTGTCCTTAAGTATTTATTCACCCCAGAGAAATCCAGTGCCCACAGGACAATACAACTCAGTTACAAACTAGATTCAACCAAAACAGCAGAGGCAAGATCTATAGACCTCTCAAATGTAATCATTCTTAACACACCCTGTAAGCAATTTAGAATATAGGAGAGCTACAATATGCTAGCTACAGCCTGCAATGAATTCAATTCAATATACCAAATATGTCAAAGTTGACTAAGAGGATAAACATGATCAAGAAAATGTTAGTACTCACTCTCTCTTGACTTCAACTATTATAATTAAGGAAAATTCGTGAAGTACTTGCCTGGGAGCTACAATTTATAAACAATTACAAGAATGAACAGATCTTTCTTTTTCTTTTTCTATTAAGTTTTCTTCTTTAAATTTTCCCGGAGACCCCCAAAAATAAATTATGAAAACTTGTATTCCTGCACATACTATATATAACAGTATACATATACAGATCTTTGTTTCTATGAGTCTTTGCAAGTACCCATCACCCCTGCTAATGAACATAAATATTCTGTATAAAAGTAATGAAGATGTTACAACTCTTCTAAAATTTTAAGAGTTTAAACTTTACAAGTAAGAAGAGATTACTCTGATTTCTGGTGTTACTGCAGGGGAGAAGGAAGCCTGCCATCCACCTTGTAAGGCAGCTGTCATACTCCTTACCAGATTTGAATTCAGTAACTTTTATTATCTCAAGACTTGACTAATACAAAAGCTGCTGCATGGACTCAGAAAACGGTTTAGTTAAATGATTGATCGTGAAAATAATAATTCATGTATATTCAGAATCCTGTGTTTTATTACAATTCTTATTTAAAAGCACCTAAAATTCTAGACACTGTACAAAAATCAAAAGGCATAGGCTCTGCCTATAGGTTTATAATTAACAGACATGATAACAAAAATCATTGGAAGAGAGGAGAAAAATAAGCAAATTTAGAAACAATTCTTACATACAGTTTTAGAATTGTCATAATGATCACCGTATTTTTCGCTCTATTGGACGCAGTTTTTCCTCTCCAAAAATTGAGGGGAAATGTGTGTGTGTCCTATAGAGCGAATGCAGGCTTGTGCCATAGCCGCGCGCAACCCCTCCGGCAGGGAGAGGCTGCACGGGGCTATGGCTTCTTTAGCCCTGCGCAGCGTCTCCCGGCAAGGAGAGGCTGCACGGGGCTAAAGGGGAAGCCAAAACAGCGAGCGGGATGGATCCCGCTCGCTGCCTTGCCTTCTTCCATAGCTGCGCGCAACCCCTCGGGCAAGGAGAGGCTGCACGGGGCTAAAGGGGAAGCCAAAACAGCGAGCGGGATCCATCCCACTTGCTGCCTTGCCTTCTTCCATAGCTGCGCGCAACCCCTCCGGCAAGGAGAGGTTGCACGGGGCTAAAGGGGAAGCCAAAACAGCGAGCGGGATCCATCCCACTTGCTGCCTTGCCTTCTTCCATAGCTGCGTGCAACCCCTCCGCAAGGAGAGGCTGCACGGGGCGATGGCTTCTTTAGCCCCACGCAGCCTCCCCCGGCAAGGAGAGGCTGCACGGGGCTAAAGGGGAAGCCAAAACAGCGAGCGGGATCCATCCCGCTCGCTGCCTTGCCTTCTTCCATAGCTGCGCACAACCCCTCTGGCAGGGAGAGGTTGTGTGCAGCCTGTACGCTGCTCTTTGGGGCTGGGGGGGGGAATATTTTTTTCCTTGATTTCCCCCCCTAAAAACTGGGTGCGCCCTATGGTCCGGTGCGCCCTATGGTGCGAAAAATACGGTAGGTGGAATGTTCCCTACAGGAGACAGTTCTAAGACAGGAGGAGCCAAGTTATACTTGGCCCCAGCCAATTGGCTGTGTCACTTTTCACTTGCTGGGTGCAGGTGAAATGGCTGCTAATGAAGACAGTACAATGAAGAAACAGTAAAGTGTAAGAATATTATAATGTTTGCTAATTGAAAACAGTCTGGCCCAGATTTTCCTAACTGGGGGCTATATGGCCCACTGGGACTCCCCAGGATATTTCAGGGGGTCCACAGGTGAAGATCACATAAATGGGGCCACAGCATGAGGCTAGGGGGCCACAGAGGAAAGTGAGAAGTGAAGGGGGGGGAATCATTTTTTAAAATCTGATTGGCTGGCTATCTGCTTGGCCAATCACAAGCGGGTATGTGGGTGCCCCACCAGGGCCTAATGCTCCTTTTTGCCACGTGCGTGTCCTAGTTTGTTTCCAGTGGGAGAGGACGATCGCTGAGGCTCCCATTTAGACCAGTAGAGCCCGTGATCCAGAACCAAAGGTCAGATTACTGCAGTGGTGGAGTGGCAATGGGTAGGACTGGGCGAGCCAGAGCTGAATGTTGCTGCTGCCAGTGCTGGGCCCAGTGGCAGCTTGGGCATGACTCTGCAAGGTGCAGGGTGCACTCCACCCCAGCGCCTAGTGGATCAGGGCCTTCAGATGCTGCTGAGGGGTACAGGGCCTGTCGGCAGTGTTGGCATGGCTCTGCAAGGTGCAGGGTGAAATCCACCCCAGTGCCTAGCTGAGCGGGGTCATCTGGTGCTACTGACTTGCATCTAGTAAATAACTAAGCGTCTACTCAGAAGAAAGCCACACTGAGTTCAGTGGGCCTTACTCCCAGGTAAGGGTGTGGGGGATTATAGTGTGCTATCACCTGGGGCCCCTCGGGATAACAAGATCTTTTTGCACCAGATCAATGAGGACCACTTGCTTTTTAAAATTCTCCCATACTGTATATATAGCACTCCTTGTGTTCCTTTTGAACTGTATCTATAGGTTTCCCCCTCTGTGTCAAATAACTGGGGTCAAATAAGTGTTGTTTATTTTTGTAATACATGGAAGATGGATCTCCCTTGGGATGTTCTGGACTCTCCTTCCTTGGAGGTTTCTAAGCAGAGGAGGGATGGACATCTGTCATGGATGCTTTAGCGGAGATTCCTACATTGCATGGAGTTGTACTAGAAAGATGACCCTGGGGTCCCTTCCAGCTCTATGATTCTATGTTTTTCTCCTTCAACAATATTTCATTATGTTCCTATCATTTTATGTAATTGTATTTTGTAAAAAAATTATAAATAAAACATGTTCTATTCACAAACAAAACATTTAAATAGCTACCTTTCTACCAGTAGGATTTGTTGGGGGGGCATAACATCATATCTGTAGTGATTTTTTTTTATAAAAAAACTTATTGTGGGGGCACAGGAAGGAAATAAGGTTGGAAGGGGACCATGTTTGGAAAACGATGGTCTAGCCAACAAGAATTGAAAAATAACTGTTTAGACTACAACAGGTTTAAAATAAAATAAAGACGTCTGACATTTATAATCATTGATTATAAATCAGCACACTTTTAAAAAGAAAAAAAGGAAGAGAACATTCTAAAATGCCTCAAAATAAGCAAATAAAGTTATTCACCAGAAAAGAAGAGACTGAGGAGATATGATAGCCATTTTCAAATATCTAATGGGCTGTCACATGGAAGATGGAGCAAGCTTGTTTTCTCCTGTTCCAGAAGCTAGGACCCAGTCCAATGGATTCAAGTTACAAGAAAGGAGATCTGAACTAAACATCAGGAAGAGCTGTTTGACAGTGGAAAGGACTCCTTCAAAAGGAGGTGGACTCTCCTTCATTGGAGGCTTTTAAGCAGTGGTTGGGTGGTCATCTGTCATTGATGCTTTAGTTGAGATTCCTGCACTGCAGGGGGTTTGACTAGATGACCCTCAGGGTCACTTCCAACTCTACAATTCTATGATTCTAAGACCTATGCAAAAGACCAACAAAAGCAATTACTCTAGAATGACAATGGTAGATTTCAAACCACCACTACAATAACCATGACTGAATCAGCAAGAATCAATAAAGTTACTAGGAACTGTTGCCACTGCAAAAGAGTAAAACACACACACACACACACACACACACACACACACACACAGCTGACACATATACCAAGGCAGCAATTCTACAAGACACGGTGGGACTTACTGCGGAGTAAGCATGCAGAAGATCACACTAAGTTTCCTTAATGCAAATAGCATTAAATAATAATAATAATAATAATAATAATAATAATAATAATATAATTATATCCATCCAAGAACACCAAGTGTAAAACATAGTACTATACACATAGTTTAGTTTACTTTCTACTATTACAGACAAGGCAAACACATTCCAATCAAAGCAATTTCTTGTCTTGGCTTACTGCCACATCTCTTTTGACCCTTATCAGGAGCCTGCAACCCTCCTGCTATAATAAGTACAAAGATTTGCCTCCACAAAAAAAACAAGTGAATTGCCAAGATCTTTTAGAAACTGCACTCAATTTGCCACAGCAAGGGTGAAATATAAATATGCAAAGGAAAAAACCACAAATATCATACTATTTTAGACTGTGATGTTCACAACTCTCAGGTAACTCAAGGAAACCTCTCCTTGGTGAAGATTCAGCTATGACAAAATCGGTGACGGTAGCGTAAAATGTTTTATCTTAGTTTAGTTTAGGAAGTCATCTTTAATGGGTAGATCAATTAGCTAAAGCATTAGATGATTAATTGGTAGGAGGTTATTTTAATTTGTTCATTATTTAAAGCAACTTTTTCTGATGCATTACTATAAAAACAGCAAGGATAAAAAATGAAAGTAAATAACAAGGCTCTTTATGAAGGGTTGGTAATATGTAAATTTAAGTCACTGAAAATCAGTCATCTGATTCACAAACAATTTCCATCACTTTACAGTCTGCAAATAGGATTTAAAGTTTCTCCTTCTAAATAGTTTGAGATAATAGATTCATATGCTTCCACTGTTGCTAAGTTATCTTTGATGACAAAGTTCACTTTTATTTTGCGTGACTGCTCTGCAGTTTTGAGCCACAGTAGGTTGTATCCAATGTTACTTCTACTCTTTGGTAAAACCAATAACATTGGGACAGTAGTGCTAAGTAGCACCAAGCATTAAGGTCTGGTGTAGAGTCTCTGTTCATGATCCCAACCAGTGCTATTTTCCTAGAAAAAGAGGTGCCAAAACTCACCAAGAACCTCTCTCCTTTTCTCTTGGAATGACAATGGTGCCCACCAGAGAGCTGCTGGAACTGAGTTCCTGTGAGTTCCCCCTGAAAAAAAAGCCCTGGTGGGTTGTGGGTTCGAGCCCCATGATGAACAAAAGATTCCTGTATTGCAGGAGGTTAGACTAGATGACCCTCAAGGTCCCTTCCAACTCTACATTCTACAGGTGAAACTCGAAAAATTAGAATATTGTGGAAAAGTTCATTTATTTCAGTAATTCAACTTAAAAGGTGAAACTGATATATGAGATAGACTCATGACATGCAAAGCGAGATATGTCAAGCCTTTATTTGTTATCATTGTGATGTTTATGGCGTACAGCTGATGAAAACCCCAAATTAACAATTTCAGAAAATTAGACTATTAAATGAAATCAGCAAAACAAGGACCGCAAATAGAGCAATACTGGACCTCTGAGAAGTCCATGCACATGTACTTTAGAAGCATGCACATGTACTCAGTACTCAGTACTTGGTTTGGGCCCCTTTTGCATCAATTACTGCCTCAATGCGGCGTGGCATGGATGCTATCAGCCTGTGGCACTGATGAGGTGTTATGGAAGACCAGGAAGCTTCAGTAGCAGCCTTCAGCTCTTCTGCATTGCTCGGTCTCATGTCTCTCATCTTTCTCTTGGCAATGCCCCATAGATTCTCTATGGGGTTCAGGTCAGGCTGATTTCATTTAATATTCTAATTTTCTGAGATTGGTAATTTGGGGTTTTCATCAGCTGTACGCCATAAACATCACAATTATAACAAATAAAGGCTTGATATATCTCGCTTTGCATGTCATGAGTCTATCTCATATATTAGTTTCACCTTTTAAGTTGAATTACTGAAATAAATGAACTTTTCCACAATATTCTAATTTTTCGAGTTTCACCTGTATGATTTATGGAACCCTTCTCAACTGAGATCATAGAATTGTAGAGATACAACAATCCTTCACATTGGCTACTTTGAAACAGCAGGTAAAAACATACCCATTTGTCCAAGTCTTTGGAACTTGATGATGTTTGTGTTAGTTGTACTTGAAATTTAGTGTTGTTTTTAGAATGGTTTTGTCTTGCATAATTTTCCTATATTCATGTTTATACTGTATTTTGTGTTGCAAACTGCCCTGAGCTCTGCTCTGGAAGAAGGTGGATATTAAAACTCTGAAACAAATAAATAAATACCTATTTTGTCACAGTAAAAAACATATAAAAATGTTAACATATTAGCTAGAGTTAGACAGTGTACACTAATCCACTGCCAATTTCACTACTTTGAGCTGCAGTTCTATACCTACTTTCTTGGGAGTAAGCTCAATTGAACATGATGGGACTTACTTTCGATGGGAAATGTATAGGATTGTGTTATACTGTTAAAGAGATGTCTGTTGGGTCTGGGAAGAGGAGAGACAGGATTAGTATTTACCATTGTCCTGTTCAAAACTAGTTTTTCACAAGAAATCTTTCTCGTCTGAGCACTTTCAGCCTGTTCAATCCTTTCTTTTCTAGCCTTGACTAATTTTTTTGTTTGTACATTGAACGAAAATTGAAAACAAAATAAGCACTGGTTATAATCAAAGGCTTTATATACTTTTCCCAATCTAAATTTTACACAGACTTTTGACATATTTTGACAACAAAAGTCAGGATTACTAACTAGGCCATATTTTCAGTAATTTCCTTCTATCCCCCTCAATCATATGCCTCTAGTTTATTACCAAAAAGCGGGAGAGCACAAACAAGAACTGCATCTGCTGTCCCTGGGCCCCAGCGTTCTTCCACAAGCTAACAATTGCTGTGTTCACTGTCATCCACACAGAAATGAATCTTCAAGGCCAGCCCTGGCTAAAGGAGCAGTTGACACATCCAACATGCCACAAGCTCCAAATATTGACAAGGCCAAGGGAAGCCCAACTATAGTTCCTACTTCTCATACTAGAAAACAGGAGAAATCCCATCCTGCTGAGGAAGCCAAGGAAAGCTTAATAAACACTTCATTCAAAGACTTGTCATGCTTCTTTTCCCTTCAATGCAAAAGTCAATCAATAACTCACACAGCTGCTGCATTTCTCTGAAAGCAGGGATTATTAGAACTTTTGTAATCCCACTCAGACAACCTCAGTAACTGCCCATACCCTTGCACATATTTTAAGAACCACAGACCTGCCCTATTGCGAAAACGGAACAAAAAAGTGTCAAATCACATGTTGAAAATCTACAATTTAAGTGAACATTTAAGTGGACAAAAACCCATCATATAAATATAACAGTAAGGCCTATAGGAATACAAGTGGGCAATTGGTTGCCCTGGCTCCATATTTTCATTACACTGATTTCTTTTAGCCTTGGGGGCCCATTCAGACTTTAGTCTAACAGTGCAAGAAATGCTGTGAAGAAATATACTGAGTAAACCTGAAACATTGGTCTGAATACCCAACAAACCTATTTTGTCGCTCTAGATTTCACAAGATCATTGGAGAGTCTGACCTATTTTCCTTGGGGGCATGAATGGAAATAACTCCTGCATTTTGTGCAGAAAATGAGAAATTGAGTTGAATCAACCCTCTGTTTCGGGAGTTTATAATGCTTGCTTTAAGGCAACTGCAATATTTTTACATTTTTAAAAAGTCATGATCTAGTTGTACAAGCTGAACTTTAAAATAATATCTTTTTCTCATACCATGTTAAAACAACCTGCTGGACTTCCATAAGTACACTGCTGTTTTCCTTTGAATTCTCTCTTTGTGTCTCTTGTGTGATATGTGTAAAGGAGTGAGGGCAGTGTGGCAAGCTAGTTGACCCTGGCCATTATTTTGAGGGCAAAATATTTTACAGGGTTGCTAGCCTTACTTCAATGTTTGCTTCGTTTTTTCTCCCTGTTGGAGCTCCTTCAGAAGATGAACCAAGCGGTTACCAGGATCAAGGTGAAGTGAGGGAAAAAGAAAAAATCTACCCTTTCTCTCTCTTTCCTCCTAGGAGGCCAACATACTCGACTTCCCCACTTAACTCCTGCATTTTCAGGCCAACTCTCTGTGGCATGCTACACTGGGCCCAATACCATAGCTGGCTGCGACAGACTCATGATCATTTGTTTTTCACAATTTGTTCATCTACAGAAGTAGGAACAAGGAGAGGCAGCATCAACCTGCATTCAGCCATGAAACTCTTCAAGCATCTTTGGGGCAGTTGAAAGGATAAAATGGAGAGGGGAGGGCCATGTAGGGTGCCTTGAGCTCCTTGAAAGAAAGGTAGGATAGAAAGTAACAAGCTAATAAACAGACCTATTGATGGCAGGAAGGAACGGAAGCTGATGGGAAATTCAGAAGAATAAAAGTGAGAACGGGGCCCTATTTAGAAACTCTCTCTTGGTTCAACGAAACATGAGGGTTTCGGACCTTACTTGTGAACCGCCACCGCCGCCAAAAAGAAGGATGCTAATCTGGCAATTGATAGACAGCGAATGAAAGTAGGGGGCCTCTGAGCACGTGTAGAGCGCAGCCCCGCCCCCACCCGAAAAGTGACCTTATTAACGGCGACTGCGCCCCTTCCTCACCTTGGTCGAGCGGGGGGGGCAGCAGCCCCTCCCCGTCCCTCCCAAGCGGCCTCCTTCTCGCACACGCCCCACAGGGTCGGGACAAATTCCTGAGAAACAACGGTGATCGAGCGAGCGAGGAGGCCGCTCCGGAGTCCAGAGTCGTCGATGCAACGCGGCGGCGCTCTTTCCCTCCCACCGCTCCCCTGAGGCCCACCAGAGACTCACCCTTGGAGTAGAGGGACTTAGGGGACTCGAGGTCGAGGTCGGCGCTGAGGAGAGAGATGAAGTCCGAGGGCATCGCAGCTCCGCGGCCCGGCCGGGGGGAGGTGGCGGCGGTGGGGGGGCGGGACGGGGGGAGGTGGCGGCGGTGGGGGGCACGGACGGATGGACGCCGCAGCGGTTGCTGACCACAGGCAAGGGGAGCGGAGGGGGCTGTGCTGCTGCGGCGAGAGGCGGGACCAGGGACAGAGGAGGCGCGGGCCGGGCTCTTATTCAGCCACCGCCGCTCCTGACAGGCATTCGGTGCCTGTCGCCCAGCAGGACCGCCCCCTCTCCGTTGACACTGCGCATGCGTCGCCCGGCTCTCGAGCCACGGCGACGGTGAAAAAGAGAGAGGAAAACACAAAAACCAACGGGAAAAGGAGGCGCATGCGCAAGGCCTCAGACCGCGGGCGGGGGGGGGAGGCGGCGGGGCAGCGGCAACAGGCGACGCAAAATGGACGTTGTGCGCGTTTGCGCCGTGCTCGGCAAACAAGTGCCCTCAAGCCTTCGACGCATGCGAGCCGCTCGCGTAAACGAACCAGAGACGGCTTTAATGCGCATGTGCCAGTTCTTGTATGGACAGGGGCCTCGCGGAGTCGATTCGAGGGTGGTTTCTGCGCCTGCGCTACAGGGGATGTTCGCGAGAGAGAGGCCTCTTTGTCAGAGTGGAGGGAGGTGGCTGTACAGCTTCCTTTTCAGCTCGGGGGAAGAGCAAAGAAAAGTCAAGGCAATCTCTTAGGAAGAGTGAGGAGCTGTAGGCTGCCGTCGTCGCCGGCCTTTTTTTTTTTTTTGTAATTGCTACTTTTGTTTCAACTGACGTGCTTGATCACTGGTGCGTTGTATTTATTTCGCATCTACTGACCAAAAGATGGGGACAGAAATATTTAAGGAGAGGAAGAATTAAGAGGTCAACTTCTGCGTCAGTTTTCAGAAGGGTATTGCCCTTTTCCAGGCTGCAGGGGAAAAACAGCTACGCCACCGCCAAACACCGAATGTCCTGTGTTCCCTTTGACTTTAAGCACCCTTGTCTTGAGTGGTTCTATATCACATTTATTATGGCAGAAGCTTTTGCAGGCTGTGCGGTCTGACCATTTGTGCTCCACTAGTCCATCTATCTTTAAGGCGCCACAAGGCTGTTTTCGGTGAAGGAAGGTTGCTCCGTGGCTGGCAGCACCACCTTTGCCTGCACAAGGACAGAGGCTGAAGTCCCAGTGAAAAAATCATAATTAAGTAGCAAGTTACTGGGAAAGTCCACTCCCGTTGGAAACCACGGAGATCTGTTGCTGCACTGGGCTTAAATGGCCTTAGAGTGCAATGTGTTCATAGAGTGGCTTCTGCCTGCCCCTGCCTTCTGAATCTCAGGTCCTTATAATTTATTTTAAAAACAAAAAAACCGAAAAAAAAACCTGGGGCTTGAGCCTCTGCCATTGTGTATGCAAAGGTGTACCCTATAAGGAAACATGGAGACTATAAAATGATAGGAGGTGAAGTGCAAGCACTAGAGGGAAAAGGTGCAGAGGCCCCACTCTCAATATGCAAGTTCTTGAGAATCCGAATGTACAGTTATGAGTTTTCTGTTCCCTCTTGTACCACGGAAGCCATAGGATAATTAAGGGGGGCTCTCCCAATTAGTTCACAGTGGGGAAAGCCAGGTGTATCTCCTCAGTGTGTTGCCTACGTAAAGGAGTAATAGTAGCATATTGATTACATATTAGCTTACCCTGCCCTTGAGTGGACTACAGTCAAAGATCAGAATACTGTACAATAAAACACGTGAACCTATAACCTAAAATAACTTAGAGAAGGCAGCAAAAGCAATAAAACAAAAGCATAAAACCATCAGCAGACATAAAATAGACTAACATTAAAAGGTCATGGAAAACAAAAAGGTATTTGGTGCTAAACTGACATCCAGATGACTCACAGGTGAGCCTCTCTGGAGAGACCTTCAGCAACTAAGGCTCCACCACTGAGAAGGCCCTTTCCTCAAGAGCCACCCATCACACCGCAGCAGAGAGAACCTGGAGAATGGCCTTCACTAAAGATCTTTATGTATAGAGAGGCCCAACTGGAGACATGTGATACTTTGAAAAATGCAGGCAAGCTATCAAGAAGGTGGAAGTTGTCATACTGGGTTTGAGTAATACTTGATGCAGGTAAACAACATGACGGTTGTTGACTCCATATTCTGAAACCAGAGTCACTTCTCTTCCACCATCACCAGCGATTGTTTTATGTTTTTGACCTGTTCTACATGTCTGAATCTTCTGGATTTCTGTTTTATTTTCTCTTTATATGCTTTCTGTATTTTTATATTTCAGATTAACTGGTTTCAGGTTGTGGTTTTGTTTTAATATATTGCTTGTTTTTCACAGATTTTTGAAATGATAAGCAGTATGTAAATTATTTTTAAAGAAATAAGAATAGTGCAAACACCGAAAAACAACCATATACTATCGTTTACTTTGGTATGCAAGTATTATTAAATCAGGTCCAAACCATCCTATTGGGTCTGGCCAAGAATAGGGATATAGACAGGTTTCCTATCAAGAGCACCACCACTTGTCAGGTGAAGGAAATGGCTTTTGGAGAAAGTGAGGGGGATGTGCATTCCAACTTCCCCCAGGACGTCAGCTATGCCAGCCCTCGTCTGTTTAAACCGCAGACAGGAGATGACTACAAACCACATACTCTGTATGGTTGAGTCACATGTGCACACACATACTTTCTGTGTGTGACAAGAGGCACCTCCTTTGCCTAATTTCCTGCACTTCTAGTTCAGTTCCAGAGTACAGAAAAAGTTTGTGTGGGTATGCAAACCATCCAAAATGTGAATGTGTTAAGTCTCCTAGCTGTCGTGATTCTTGCCATTCTGGAATCTACTTTTTCCTCACCAAATCCTTGGCCTCAATTACACCCAACACTGCATTCCAGTTAAGTACCACAGGGAAAATATTTCTTCTTATCAGTTGTGAATTTTGCCATTATTCATTTTCTGCAAATGTTCCCATGATTGTAGGAGATAATCAGTTTTCTTCATGCCATTCTTCTCTCCACCCCACTTGTTCTTTCTAAAAGAAACAAATCCAATCTTTCCAATCTGCCTTCATTCAGAAGGCTTTTCATTTTTGTTGCCCGTTTTCTCAGCCTCCTCCGCACTTTGGGAGGCTGCATTTTTCCCCAGCTTTCCTCTTCGTCCTCGATCGCTTGTTCTTAAGCTTAGACATACACACAAAAACTGTGTCTGTAACTAAGAGAAAGAAACAAATGCTACAGCACGCACAATAAAACAACTTGATGCCATTCTAACACTGCTGATATTACTTTCTCCTGAAAGCTGTTTAGAGAGTCCATTTTTAATGCCATTTTAATCTTTGTTGTGGAATATTTTACATTGTCTTAGATTAGTGACATTCCCATGAGGGATGCCAGTCTTGTATGTTTCTAACCCTGCTCCAAACACCCATTTCAATTCAACATGCTGATGAGGATCAGGACTGGACTGTTAGACATCACTTTTTATCATTAAAAACCTCAAATTATTCTAAATTGTTAAGCAGGTAAGGGAAATGTGCCATACTCACTGGGACTGATAGTTCAACAACATCTGGAGGGCCAAAGGTCCCCCACGCCTGGTGTAAACAGTACTAAACAAGATGGACCAATGACCTGATTCAGAATAGGAAAAGTTTCCTCTGTTCCATTTTAATTGCTTTTCAAAAACATTACAATCCTATTTGTATAATTATTAGCAAGTACATATAAGATAAAACCAAGAGCAACTTGAATGTTTGCCTTATGATGAAAATAGTGCATGCATGTTATACAAAAGGCAGGAAATTAATTGGGATGAGCCAATTAACAATTTAAGCCAGTCGTTATTTTAATCAAATTGTGGGGGGAGAGAATAAGCAGGTGTTTCCTTAATATACCACTAGCTGGAGCGAGGCAGTTGATTGTTTTCCAATAGTAACTGGAAAATACTGGGCATCTGTCAACTGCTCCGGTGACCCCAGGCCATGCTGGCACTTCCTGACTTGTTGCTAAGCTTGGCAGGGCCTTTGTTGTGTTGCCGCCTTTTCCCCTCGTGGCATCCTTAGAGGAAGGACAGTGGTGGACTTGTGAGACAAAGCTAACAATGCCTTTGTGCAGAACCCAAAGAGCTGCTGCTATAGTTCTGTGTACAGTGTTTTTTTCTTTTTTATAAAAACCCTACATCTATGGAGATCACCTACTACAGTACTGTGTGTTCTCTATTGCTAGAACTTGACACGAAGAGTGGGGTGTCAGTTCTTTTGTGATGAGCGGTCAAGAGCCTTCCAGGAATAGAGATGCGTTTACACAAAATGCTGCTTCCATTTTATGATCCTTAGCAGTCTTTTAACCCTCACTGAGGGAGGAATTAAAGCAGGTGTGGGGACCCTGAGACCAAGGGAATCCAAATTCAGCCTACCAGAACTATTCCCATTTGTCATTATTATTATTATTATTATTATTATTATTATTATTATATTATTATTGTTGTTGTTGTTGTTGTTGTTGTTGTTATATTATTATTATTGTTATTATTATTGCCTTCCATATCTGTAAATGGTATATATGAAACATATATCTTGGTAATATACAGAATAACACAATTAAAAAAAAAAATACAAAATGGACACTTGTGGCAGAGATGTATTCATCCAGGTGGGAAGGCTTGTCAGAATAAAAATATCACCAGTTTCTGGAAAAGTGCAGATAGTGAGCCCCTGTTGCCTCTCAACAAAAATGCTGTTCCACAGAACAGTAGCACCCACACTGAAAGCCCTGCTAGTGTGCTAGTGTTCTAACTTTGAGGTGCAACATGTGGAAGTGCCTTTACCGTGGGTGTGTCACACTAGCCAGGAAATACCGTATTTTTCGCTCTATAAGACGCACTAGACCACAAGATGCACCTAGTTTTTGGAGGAGGAAAACAAGAAAAAAAATATTCTGAATCTCAGAAGCCAGAACAGCAAGAGGGATCACTGTGCAGTGAAAGCAGCAATCCCTCTTGCTGTTCTGGCTCCTGGGATAGCTGTGCATCCTGCATTCGCTCCATAAGACGCACACACATTTCCCCTTACTTTTAAGGAGGGAAAAAGTGAGTCTTATAGAGCAAAAAATACGGTAATTTATGTAATTAAATTTTGAATCGGTCAAGTACAAAAACTGATGCTAGTGCTATACCTTTCAAGTGCCCAGAAGCGCTTCTCTCTCACTCTCTCCCCCTCCTTCTGTCTTGCCACCCACTTATCCTTTTTCCCCCCCAAGTCCCTATTTCCCTTCCCTATTTCCCTAGAACAGCTTGGACCAGCTTTCCCAAAACTTGTGACCTCCCAATGCTTTGGACTACTAAGTCCCATCCAGCATGGGAGTTGTAGTCCAAAACATGTGGAGGGTATCAGATTTAGAAAGACTGCTGTCGTAATTGTATTCCTTAAGGTCCCCAGGATCCTTGGAGCTGCAGGTTGTCTCTTTTTGTTAGGGACCACCTGGCGGGACTTTCACCAGTTGAGCTTAGGCACCCATATCATATCAGGACCTGTGTGCTAGTCTGCTTTTCTTAGCATAGCCTTTCCTACCTACAGCTCCTAAGATTTTCTCAAAGGTAGTGGTTTCCTTGCCTACACTTCATCTTCTCCTTTTTGCTCTCCTGGCTTGCCACTGGGCTTACTAACCTTTATCTCTGCTTATAACCCAACTACGGTAATTCTTCCCTAGTTTCACTTTTCTTGCTCTGTAGCCTGTCTGTGGCTTATAAAACCCTCAAATAGCTGTGTTTTCTTACTCTCTCTTATTCTATATCCCTGGGACTTTTCTCTGATGTTCCAGCGCATCTAGGTAATGCTCCAGAGCTGCCACCATCCCATCACCTCTGCCCCTGCTGTATATTTATTTCAGCTGGCCTCAGTCCATTATACAGTAGCTGTGGAAATGCATACCATTTTCATAACCAAGGGCAATATTCTCCTTATGACAGTGTTATCAGCTGCCTTTAAACAGTGTTTTATTGAAGCAGGCCTTTAAAAGTTTTGTAATACCATAAAGACGGGTCCCTACCACCCTACCAGCAACAGTCTTTTAAAGATCTCATTTACTGCTTTTTACACCCCCAGTTGTGGTTTCCTGGTTCCTGGTTCTGACATGGAAAGCATACAGTAAAATCCTTAGGTGGCAACAGAAGCACCAGTCAATATAAAAGCAGGCAGTAAATGAGCCACACTGGGGCCTTTGGCCTCCTCTCTTCCCCACTGACTGGAATTGCTTGCACAAGGCTAGTGCAATATGCCCCTTGCACAAAGAAAGTCCTCCCACAAGCCAGGGAGGGTTTCCTGCTCACTCACTAGGATTGTTGGATAAGATCCTCCTGGTCATGCGGTGATTTGCAGAGGTGGTCAGAAGGAGGAACTTCTCTGGGGAACCCCCCTTCCTGTAGAACCATATCCCCTCTGAATAGAGGCCAGCATCTACATCAGAAGTGGGGAAGCTCAGGCCTCAAGGCCAAATGCAACCCTCCATCTGGCCCTTTGGACAGCACCCAAGCCACAGCCCCCTCCAGCTGTGTTCAGCTGGAAGGTGTCCTTGAACTGTGTTAATGCCTCTTATATACCTGGGTGGAGGATGCCTTAAACCAGTGCTTTTCAACCAGTGTGCTGTGGCACCCTTGAATAATGGTCAGGGGTGCTATGGGCCTCTGTCCCTCTTGCCTCCCCTCCATCCTCTGGTGCCCTCTTGGGTCTCTGCCTCCCAAAGGCTTGTGTGGCTGTTTGTTGCAGCAGCCCTGGCTACAAGCTCCCCATGTGAATGGTGCCTCTGGGGCTGGTCAGGGGGTGCTTCCCAGGCCTTTGTGGGGCACTGTGAGGAGGCACCTCTCTTTTAGCTCAGGGACCAGGGGCAGCAGCAGTGGCTCCCCAGAGGACTCCCAAGGAGAGAAGAGAGGAGGCTGAGGGAACACTCCACAAGGAAGGGTGTTTGAAAAAGGGTGAGGTGCTTGGATAAGACGGAGTGTTTTCAGAAGTGGCAGAGAGATATTTCTAAGTTTGTCTGGCAGGGCAAAAAGCCCAGAATTAAGTTTAAGATATTAACTGATGTGAAAGAAAGAGGGGGCTTTGCCCTGCCAGATTTAAAGTTGTACTATGAGGCCGCAGCTTTCTGCTGGCTAAAAGACTGGCTACTTCTTGAGGACACTGACGTGTTGGATTTGGAAGGGTTTAACAATACTTTTGGATGGCATGCATACTTATGGTACGACAAGGTTAAAATCAATAAGGCCTTTAAGAACCATATTGTCAGAAAATCACTGTTTAATGTCTGGACAAAATATAAAGACTTGTTGGAAAATAAAACTCCAAGGTGGCTTTCACCTTTGGAAGCTAAGGCCCGAAAAAGACCCAATATGGAGGCCAAATGGCCAAAATATTGGGAAATATTAGAAAAAGATGGAGACAACTGGAAATTGCAGAGTTTGGAGAAAATGAAGGATAAAGTGCGAGACTGGTTACATTACGCTCAGATTAAAGAAGTTTTTAAAAATGATAAGAAACTAGGGTTCCAGGTGGAGAAATCGAAACTAGAAACAGAACTGTTAGAACCAAAGACTAAGGTGCTTTCAAGGATGTATAACTTGCTGTTAAAATGGAATACACAAGATGAAATGGTTAAATCGGCTATGATAAGGTGGGTGCAGGACATTGGGTACAATATCATGTTTGAGGACTGGGAAAGGTTGTGGAGTACTGGGTTGAACTTTACTGCATGCAATGCTTTGAAAGAAAATGTAATGAAAATGATATATAGATGGTATATGACCCCAGTCAAACTTGCAAAAATATACCACCTGTCTGATAATAAGTGTTGGAAATGTAAACAGAGTGAAGGAACATTCTTCCACCTCTGGTGGACCTGCCCTAAAGTGAAGGCGTTCTGGGAAATGATTTATAATGAACTGAAAAAGGTATTTAAGTATACCTTCACAAAGAAACCAGAGGCCTTTCTTTTGGGTATTGTCGGCCAAGGGGTGGCAAAGAAGGATTGGACATTTTTTATGTACGCAACAACAGCAGCAAGGATACTTCTTGCAAAGCACTGGAAAGCTCAAGATCTACCCACACTGGAAGAATGGCAGATGCAACTGATAGACTATATGGAACTGGCTGAGATGACCGGCAGAATCCGTGACCTGGGAGAGGAGAGGATGGAGGAGGACTGGAAGAAATTCAAGATTTATCTACAAAAATATTGTAATTTGAGTGAATGCTAAGCAGGATGCTAGATCATAAATAATTGAGCACCACTAAATTAGATGATTTAAGATGATAATGTGAGATTGAGAAAATATAAATTTCTTCGAGAATTACAAGATTATAAATAAATAGATGGGGCATAAGAATGCAAACAAGATGATAAATTGCTGGCAAAAAGTTATAACGATGAAAGTGGGAGCGGGAGATGTGAGGGAGTCCAAAGAAGATGTGAAACTATGTTAAGACATATGCTACATTGTTTATTATATCTATTTTGTATGTTAAACCCTAATAAACATTTATTAAAAAAAAAAAAATGAAAAAGGGTGAGGTGCTGTCAGCTCGGCAGACAAGGGGTGACGCAACTGGGCTCCTGAGCCCCACAGGTTGCCACAGAAAGAATGTAGTTGGTCAAGGGAGCCGTGGACCCAAAAAGGTTGAAAACCTCTGCCTTAAACCATAAACTCATTGGGACAGGTACTGTCCATTTAACTCCGTGCAGGGTCATGTGAACTACCAACCCTGTATTAAAATAACACTTATTTTTATTAAATAATCAGAATTGTAGAGTGTGAAGGGACCCTAAGGATCATCTAGTCCAACCCCCTGCAATGCAGGAATATGCAGCTGTCCCATACGGGGATCAAACCTGCAACCTGAGCATTATCAGCACCATGCTATAACAAACTGAGCTATGTGATATTATTTACTTAGTAACAATATTTGTATGCCATCCCATAAGGTAAAGTTCTTCAAGTTCTTGTTGTTGCTGCTGCTTCTGCTGCTGTTTACTTACTGGAGAAACACCTTTGCAAGCATTCATCTTTGCTATAGCCCTGTGAGACTGACCAATCGAGAGGATGCTGGGGTGTAACACATGATGCAAGGGCTGTGTCCCAAGTTTGTTGCAACAAATTCTGGAATGTACCTCTTGGACTTATTGCTGCCCTCTCTAAAAAAAAATCTCTGCCACCCCAGGAAACTGACCTTGAGTTGCATATGCAGACAAACAATGCTGACACCACAGCCACATAGTTTCAATCCCCTTTTCACAATGGCCCTCTCAAAGTAGGTTAGACAGAGAGTGAGCTTTCTGGTTGAACCAGGATTTGAACCCAGGTCTTCTCACTCTAAAGTTCTACACTCAGTCCTTGTACCATAGTGGCTGTCGTTGAACCTGAGCATCAAAACAGGGAAATGCCAGGCCTCACTAGCTCTTCCCAAGATATTTTGCATGAGCTCACACACTTCTTAGTACTTGTGTCCGAGGTTATAGCACCAGCTGTTCCTAGCCATGCCTTACAGATTAGCAATAAATACAAAGTTGAGGTGCACAGGGACCTTTGTCATAGTAAAAAGTGCCCCTGTTTCTCTTAAGGAATCAAGAAAGTTGCCACAATGTGCACACCCCCCCCCAAAAAATGTTGAATACAAACAGACACGTACAGAAGAGTTTGAGGACATTGCCTTTATTAGAAAAAGCTCTGAAGGTCGAGAGAATGCATTCAGGTGACGGAACAGAGAGGAGAGAAATATGTATTTTGGAGGCAGGGGATTAGAGAAGAAGCTGTTTTATATAGTACTCCCTTATTACAGCCTTTGTTGTTCCTGGAAATATTCTGGTATTATAAAATAAGGTGCCAGATTGTCTCAATTAATTCTGTGATTTGTTTCAGTTAGGGGTTTTGTTGGTTGTTACATAGCAGCTATGATGGAATATTTCAGAAACCCTGAATAATGTGGAAAGAGAAGGTTTTCAGCTCAACATACCCACTGCCTGTTCTCACTCTCATTTGTTTGTGACAGTCCCACCCAACCAACCAAAAATAAAAACATATTAAAAATTACAGGACTAGCATCATATAATTTTTGCACTCCAATTACTCACAGCTCAGTCCTATCAAGCTGCATTAATCAAATGATGAGACCAGAAATCAAATCTGTTCTACCCCATGACTCTCCGGAGTTTAGCTACAGCCATGTTAAAAATGATAACAGAACTTCAAGAACTATCCACATGTGCTTTGTAAGATCTAATATTCAACTACAAAATGATCTGAAATCCATGCATATGTCAGTCACTCCACTGTGGATAAAATCACCCCTGAACAGGTAACCTGACTCTGAAACTACTTGGTGCTCCACAGGCCATTGGCTACATCTAAATTTTAAACAATGTCAGGGCTTGGCATTTCCCTCCTCTACATATCAGAAAAATGTTCACTTTTGCTAGCATGAAAGAGAACACCAACCTGCAATCCTCTCCCTGGCAGGCAATTAGATTGGTGGGGTGTGGGGAGTGACTCTCAGAATATAATAGAATGGGGTGGACCACAGACCCCATCAAATGATATTGCTATAACTACCAAATCTCTTGAGGACATGCAGGGCTGTAGCACTCCTTTGCAAGATTGCATTTCTAATTAAAAGCTTAAAGTTGCTGGTTGAAGATCTTTTGCTAAGGCTCCTGCAGTCAGAACCGTATTCAACGAATCTGACTTCCAGGTAGATATGCCTTGGACAGCAGTTGTCATGTGCTACAAGTTACTCTTCCTTAAATTTTGTAAAGAAGGGCGTCTTTACACAACTGCCTGCATTTTTGGACTCTTGTTGAGGATAGTGTGTGGCTGGGATAGAGGGCACTTCATGGATGAGCTGCTGCACTTTAAAATATACCTGCACCCCATTGCTAAAAGAAAAAAACTGACATTCATGGATACATGTTTTTGATTTGGGTGGGGGTGAGTTTGAATCTAAAGTTTGTCCTAGACAACATTATAGCTGCAAAGATCTTTTATTAAGGGCGACTCCAGCCAGGTTTTGCTCGTTGCTCACCCTCCCCTCCTATTTTGGTAGCCTTATCCATTGGCGTTTCCTCCTGGCTGCTCTATCTGACTGGTCTTTAACCCCGCATTAAATTAGCCCAGCAAGAAGCTAGGTGGCCACGTGGCTGATCCTGAGCAAAGGCGTCACATCGAGCCCCCTTGGGTGGCTTGGCGAAGGAGTCTCCGAGGGGGGCGTTTCAATGACCCCCCCTCCCAGAGATGGATTCTGAATGAAGAGCAGGAACCCCCCGGGGAGTCTCCTTTTACAGCCCTCTCCGAAGCCCTCGGGCTTGGGAGAGAGTGGGAGCGGCGCTGAGCCAAGGAAACTCGAGGGAGCGGGCCTCGTCGGGACAGCTACAAGGTGGGACAGGGGCACGGAACGCCCTGCAACTCCCGCGGCCCAGAGCCGTTCCCTCGGGGGCAGTAGCGCTTCTGACAGCAGGAAGCGCTCTTCTTGGAAAAAACTGTTCCGAGGAAGGACCGCGGCCGAGGTGTGCACGTAGGCGGTCCCCGGCTCCATCCAGACCGGACTGGGGAAGACTTTCGCCGGTGCCCGAAAGTCTGGAGAAGTTAACCGCTGCCGGTGAGCGTGGACAAGACTGGGTTAGTTGGACCCCAGCAGCCTGACTTTTGGGCGTCGCAAAGCAAAGGCAGGCGGTGCCTTGGTGGAAGGGCCGGAGCCCAGAGGGAGCCTCGAGGGAGGCTCTTTCCGTGGCTTGCTTGCTCGCTCCAGCCCTGGGCCGGCTTACCTGGGGGGGCGGCGGCGGCGGCGGCTTTCCCTCCAAAGGCGCTCCAAGGCCAGTCGTGCAGCGGCGCAGCGCAGAAGGCGCTCTCGTCGGCCAGCATGGAACGCATGGTGGCCACGTCGTGCCAGGGGCGCCTGCGCGGGTCCAGCCTGCTCGACGGACGGGCAGAAGGGCGTCTCAGCTGCTCGGGGCTCGCGCGCTCCTCTGCTCGGCCGCGTGCGGAGCTGGGGACCATCGGTCTCCCCCGGGGGGAGGAGCTCAGCCGCGTGGCGCCCTTCCCTCCTCCCCCGGCAACAGGTATTTATTGCGCAGTCCGGGCCGCGGGCCTGCGGATTAATGGCCACTTGGCACCAACACCGGGGCGGAAGGGGGGGGTGCGCACACTGTGTCCTGCTGCCGCCCTCCCGCTTCAAGCCCCACGAGAGGGGCTGTTCTTGCCCCCCAGAACAGACGAGCAGAGCCCTCTGACCTTGAGCAACGCGGGGAACGAAGACGCTTCCCCACCCCAAGCAAACGCCGCTTTCGGTGGCTAGGACCGCCACTTCTTTCTCCTCGAGGGGGCAACGTGGTGTCCAGAGGGGCTTCTCCTGCTGCCGCTTTGTTCCCTCATGGGAGGGGAAGAAGAGGCTGAGCTGTTGTTTGCGAACTTGGTCAGCGGCTTCCTGATCCTGGCCCGACTGCTCTGACTGTCAACTAGGTTTCCAGGCCCAACTCAAAGTGCTGGTTTTTCCCTATAAAGCCCTAAATGTCTTAGGAGCACAATACCTTAAGGAGTGCCTCTCTCCATATGAACCTACCTGGCCCCTGCGATCATCATGCGGCCCTTCTCTGTGTGCCTCCTTGTGTTTGTTGGGTTAGATTTTGGGTTTTATTAGGCATTTAGTGTTCTCATTTTGTATTTTTTTGTTGTTTACCGACGTGATCTTCAGGTGAAGGGCAGTATACAAATTTAATAAATAATAAGGAAGGAGCTCAAACTCCCTCATCATTTTAGTTATCCCTTTTCAGCACCATGATAGCATCTTTGAGATGCGGCACCACAGAACTTGCCCCCAGGGCAGTTGGAGAGAGAAACAAAACAACCCAGTACTGAGGATGGTGCCAAGCTTGCTTTGCACCGTTTGTTTTCCTTTAAGTAACAGAGCTAACTTGAGTAGTCACTTTTCTTCTTGAGGACTGCCCACTTACTACTCCATAGCATAGCAACACCAAGACCAAGCACAGGAAGCTGTCTTATCCAAAATCAAATCTTTTGGTCCACCTTGCTAAGTACTATCCTTACACCAGCTTGCAGCTGCTGTCCATGGTTTCAGATGGGATTTCCCTAGCCCTACCTCAAGATGCCATCGGGGATGCATGCAAAGCAGATGCTTCTCCCCTGAGCTGTGGCCCTCCCCTCCCCCCTTCAACAAAACAGGGTCAGAAGAGAGGGAGAGGAGCTCCATCTTCTTCCCTGAAATAGGCTTCCCCCATAGTGTCCTAACAGCGCTCAAGTCAGGCAGGGCTGGTGGCTAATGAGGAAAAAATGAAGAGTTACAGGGGGCTTGCGATGGGAACCAAAACCCAAATTTCACCAACCATTATAATCACCCTGCATTCCAAGGGTAGCCAACATTACACTCTTCAGGTGTTCTGGACTGCAACTCCCATCATCCCTGACCATTGGGCATGTGGGCTGGGACTGATTTGACTTCTAGTCCAAAACATCTGGAGGGCAATAAATTGGCAGCCTCTGCCTAATTTCAGTTCAGTTCTCTTGGTGCCATCACACATGTAATAAAAGCAGCAAGAGCCACACTGAAGTGGGAAGTAGAGTGGGTTATTGCTCATAAAAGCTTCCGCCACAACAAAACAGCTAGCCTTTAAGGCAGCAAAACACTCTTTTGTTGGTTTTGTTGAGAAAAAGTGGGAGATGGAATAGAGTGGAGGACAGAAGAGAACCACAAATATGAAGGCACCTGCCAGTTCCCTTCCTCCCTTCCCAGCTGACACCAGGCACCTGTTCCTTCACACTCTCACTGCCTCACTTTGGACAACTTCCTGTCTTGGAAAGGAGGGGTTTGAAGGCTCCACACTTACACACCTTTTTTGTGGGGGCTCCATTTATATAGACTACTAGTGAATTCATTATCCAGCCACCAGACATTTTGTAGGCAGAATAGCACCATCTGAGGGAGGTGCCAGCAGGTGTGGGGTAATCTTAAAATACAGTCATACCTCGGGTTGAATACGCTTCAGGTTGAGCGTGTTCGAGTTGCACTCCGCGGCAATCCGGAAGTAACGGAGCACGTTACTTCCAGGTTTTGCCTCTTGTGCATGCGCAGGCGCTCAAAATGACGTCACATGCATGCGCAGAAGCAGCGAGAAGCGGCGTGCACAGACGTGCCGTCGCTAGTTACGTTTGCTTCTGGATGCAAATGGGGCTCCGGAACAGATCCCGTTCGTATCCAGAGGTACCACTGTATGCAGAAATGCAAAGGGGGGGGGATGTATAAAACAACACAAAACCCTTTTATAAAAATATAAATAAAGGGGGAGAAAGCCCCCAGAAGAGCTTAGTGAGACTTGAGCATGCTGTGGGGGCACAGAATGCTGGTTGGCTCTTTGGAGGAATGGAAGGGAATGAGTGGAAACCTGAACAAGAACATTTCACACTGCAACACTTTTTAACAATAGTGGTGCAACAATAAAACTGCTAGCACATTTGCAAAGCTGAGCAGCATCCAGTATGGGTTCAAATAGGATGGGGGACCACATGTTGTGATTCCAGCATTGCAGGGGATTGGACTAAACGACCCTCAGGGTCCCTTCCAACTCTACAATTCTATGATTCATATATATATTCTGTTGTGGTCATTTATATTGCTATGTGACAGGTTTTTCCTCTGTCTCAATTGTTTTTCCTCTTCTTCGGGTTCTCTGGTGTTCCTGTATTTTTGTTTGGGGATTTCGTTCCTTGAAAAATCAATAAAAATCAAGTTTAAAAAAATGTCTTGTGGATATAAACCAGGAAGGTCAGCCTACACAAATTCAACCAGATTTATAATTGTCTTCGGGATCACCTTTGGGAAATGAAAAAATTAATTTCTAAGATGCTGGTGCAACAGCAACAGCAAGTTCAACTAACATAGTCAATGACAACTTTTAACACAGGCTCAGGGTTTTAAGAAAGGAACCATGAACATGTAGAATGTCTGCACTCCAACCCCCTCCTCAGAACCAGACAGCTTCTTGAGTGTTTACCATCATAACTGCTATTCCAGACAGATTAGTTTCCAAGACAACAAGATCTGAACCTTGGATTTACAGCGAGGGAGAACTGAGATACATGCATATATCTAGCTCCCTTATCATCTAAATTCAACAGACACAAGAACAGACACAAGCCTGTCAGCCAGTCTTCAGAGAATCGCCCATAGAACCAATTTAACTGCTGGCTGCATTTTTTCTTCTTTTTGCATTGATGGTTTTAAGGCTTTTATGTGCTCTCAGATATATATGTAGGCAAAAAACTGTTGACCAAACATTGCTAGAAAACTAATTTTAAAGAAACATGATTATGCATATCTGCTTACGAGACTCTTTCCAAAACAGTGTAAGTCACCTGACCTTAGCAAAAACAGCCTTGATCTCAGCAAACAGTCAAACCGGTGAGGACTGTGGACAGCCTAGTAACAGACAAGAGAAAAACCCTGGAGGGTTAGTTTCAAACTGTCAAGATATGTAACTGAAGATTATACTAAGAACTGGGTTTATTCAGTGCTCAGGCCTGAGGGGTTCAGAGCCATAAATGAACTACTCTAAACCCCCAAAGTTATCCAACAGAAAACTGCAATCTCAAGACAAGCCACCAGTTTTACACTAGATGTTACTTATGATGCCGAAATTTCCTTTAAGAAGCTATAGTCCTTGACCTCCCATGAAGAAAGGCAACATCAAAATTATCTTAGTGGATAACTTTAGCTTCATGGCTGTCCTTCCCCTTAACACACTTAAGGCAAAATTAGGGGGAGTATGTGAGAAGGAAGGGAATTATCCCAGCACAATGCCTGTCTTGTGCTACTTGCTTGCATTGTTTCAGGCTTCAGAGCAAATGAAAAAGCACAAACCTAAAAGGTATCCTCATCTCTTGTTTCAACCCTAGAGGCACAATTTCCTTCAGCTTCCTTCTCTCCCTCAGTGTTGATACCAACTTGCTTGCACTTAGAACATAGCAAGCTTTTCTGGTACAAAGTTGGCGAAAAGGCCACAAGCTTCGTACCACACCAGCTTCTTGGAGTTCTACGCTCAAATAGGGCATTAAGAGCAGAAGCAGAAGGGCAGGCAAGTGATGGCCAGTTCCAGCTTTGCCAGAGGTAGCAGAATCAGTCAGGAAAACAAGGCCGCTGACCAGAGTAACTGGAGAGTCCTTTATTACAGATCAGGCAGATTAAAAAGGCAGACAGTTAGGACTATGTAAACCAGAAGACTGAAACAAAAATGTACCCATTTAACCGTTTCAAAAACCATGTACGGAAAGAAGCTGAAGGAAAACACCCGAGAAGAGGCAGGTGTGCCGCCGTTCCCAGTCTGCGCTGTGCTGGTGGAGCCATTTCTCTTGCTGGTCTCCTGCTAAAGAGGAATGTTGACAGCATGCCATCTCATTCTGCTGGTACTTAATGGGACAGGCTGGCATGGATCAGAGGCACCATCACGACGAACCAGAAGCTGCTGGATGAAAAGTGACTCATGGTCAATGGTGACAGAAATGCCATGCCATGGAATGGCAGGAAGTTGCTGTTTCTGCAGTTACAAGAAAGATAACAGTGGGCCCCACCAAATTCCCGCTTGGCTTTGCAGACACCAGGGCTGCTGGACTGACTGATACAAGTGAAGGACAACATCTAGGTGTTCATCAGAATTTAGTAAGACCCCACCATTTTCAGTGGCAAGGCATGGTTTCCAGTCCTAAAGCTTCAGGAGGTCAAATCAGGAGGATTTCCCATCCATCACGTAGTAGCGATACATCAATCCCAAGACTATGGCTCCCAAAACAGGGATCAGCCAAACTGTCCAGAAACTGAGGAAAAAGGCAAGAGGGGGGGTATAAAGTTACATTTATGTTAAATGCACTTAAAACAGGAGAATTCTTTTCTAGAATCTTTTTCTGTCATAGTTCTGTGAGCAAAGTCTTAACAATTCTATCCATTCATTTATAGGTACAGATAAAAACCTAAGGCAGTTCATTCCTACCCAATAAGTATGGTTGCTTCAGAACTTTCCACTAGTTTCAGCCTGCATGTGGCTACCAGTTAAATACATTATCATGGCTGAGTAAGGAATCTCATACAACGCAGGAGCAGCAAAGATGGCACAAGATTAGGAACTGGCCTCAGTCAAAGGTGGGTAGATTTATCTCATTTACAGATATGTAAAAATAAAATGTTTATAGGACTAATTTAGATGGTCATTCCACAGATCATAGTATGTAACAACAAAGCCTAGAATGATGCATGATTAAGATGCTGGTGCAGGACGCTGATCCATACAAATGTTGAAGCACCATAGATCTATTTAGAAACCAGGCTGACTTAGAGAAAGCTTGTTTGTTTACTCTGTTGGCAGAGCAGAATACCATACCTTGATTCTTTCGAGGGAGACTTGTTTGGAACCTGAGAAGACAAAACAAGCACACATTTTGTATACATTTTATAAAACATGCAAGCTGAAATTATAGGTTACGAAATGGTCTGGTTCACATGTCATGGCAACCTATGGGTTATGGCTTGCTATGAATATTTAGCATGGCCTGCCTGGACAAATAAACCACCAGGCTTGACTTAGGGTCCCCCCCCCCCCACTTTCTAAACAAACCACATGCCTCAGTTTGCATGTAACGCCAAGCCTTCTGGTTTGTTTGTTTCTGTGCTAGCCAGGTTGGAGTAAAGTGGGAGTGATTAAGCAGCCTGCACCAGCTTTCTGCTCATT
The DNA here is from genome assembly GCF_964106645.2 of Podarcis pityusensis. Taxonomy (NCBI): domain Eukaryota; kingdom Metazoa; phylum Chordata; class Lepidosauria; order Squamata; family Lacertidae; genus Podarcis; species Podarcis pityusensis. Next base: position 47,322,886 of record NC_138033.1, on the reverse strand, counting down.
TACAATATACCATGGTTTATTGTTTACTGTGACATATGACCAGTCCAATTTGAGCAAAGGTGGGTAATAGCATTGAGATGACCCTGGAAGAGGGAACGAATGGAAGGATTGTTTTTTGGATCTTCATTCTCTGCCCCGGTTCTTCACATATTCATTTACTCTCTCAACATGTTCCATTCTTCCCAACAACTATGTCTGGGCACACATTTAGTTTCTCTTCAGTCCCTCTTCCATGTTCTATAAGTACTTGGGCACTTTTCACAGGGAAGCTCTTCAGGCATCCCCAACCTTTGGCCCTCCAGATGTTTTGGACTACAATTCCCATAATCCCTGACCACTGGTCCTGTTAGCTAGGGATCAAGGGAGTTGTAGGCCAAAACATCTGGAGGGCCGAAGGTTGGGGATGCCTGTCTTAGACAATCACTGTTTGCCAGTTGCTGTGTGTTCCTTTGCTTTCTTATTTGCTGCTGTGATCAATAAGGTTCCTCTCCATGACTACAAGGCTCAGTCACCAAGCAGAGACTTCCCATAACAATACAAGCCATGTGTTGTGCTGCTTTTTTGCCCTTGCTTGTTGGCCTGAATTTTGAGTTCCCCACTGTTCACCATCCAGACATGTCTTAACAGCAACTCTATGTCAAGCACACAGCTTGGTGTCCTTAAGACACATTCCACATACTGGCTTAGCCTCACACCCAGCAGCCACACATGGACTCTTCATTACAAGCACAACACTTGGCCTCAATTCAAAATGAGACATCATGAAAAGCCAGCTTGAGCAATTGCCTCTCCATGCAATGGAGGGAAGTTACAAAAAGGTGCCTTTGCCTTTAAGATGTGAATAGTTCCCTTATTGCAAAGCTGCAAATGCCAAGTGACAGCAGCATCATTGTGAAAAGGGCTGTCTAAAGCAGTGCTGTTCACCGGCCAAATCTCCTAGCCAAGCATGAAGAGAAGCCAATTGTTAAACATGCACATAACTCCTTAATGAGATTCCATTTAACACTCCCAGCACCAGCGCCAGCCCTAAGCCTTCCTTTGGCACCCATCCCATGTGTCTCCAATCTGTCGCTTGAGCTCTGAGCTGCAATGCTAAAGGGTGCTTGCTGAAATAATATAACTTCTTTGCTTTACCAAGTTCAAGTAGCCTTTCTGTGCACCCAATGCAAACAGCTTGACCACAAAGAGTGGCTGGCATTCTCTCTTGTACCTCGTGTTTGGCAGATCTAGGACAGGAGACCTCTTCGCTTCTTGTAGCAAAGATAAGAAACTGGGATGGGGCAAAAAAGCCCAGGGGAGAGGAGAATCTTATCCAACTCCCCTTGGAGGATGCAGACACAAGCCAAGAGGGATTGTATGGCAAGAAGTGACTATCAAATACTTGTTCTTAATTTATTTATAATTTGTATTCACCTTTAGAAAACCATATGTATTTACAAAGAAAAGTTAAGAAAAAATAAAGAAATTGCAAGTATTACATTAAAAATAATGGTATATATTATGTCATCTCTAATAAATATTTTGGATCATGTCAAGAATGTGCCTTGTTATACCTATCTTCAATAAATATTGCCCAATTCTGTCTGAACTTATTAAGTTTCTACAGAAACAGAACCTTGTTTTTAACTTGTTAAAATTACAGTGGCCTGTGGCAGTGCAAATAAATATACTGACCATGAAAACTGTTGTGAGTCTAAGACACCAAGCACAGAAGCAATTTGCTTGCAGTATTGTACTATGTAGTAGGTTATATGACTGCTGTTTGTTTCTACATGTAAAGGTTATTGAAAAAGGGAAGGCTACAAGAAGACTGGGAGAATTCCCCCCCCCCCAACACTCTCAGTATTACAGCATACAGCAACCAACTGTGCTAGCTAGGAATGATGTGGATTGTAGTCCAAAATATCTAGAGGACATCAGGATGGGGAAGGCTGAAATACAGAATATCAGAGCAGATATCAAAGATGGAAGTACTACTGCCAGAACAAGGAATTTTTACCTGCCTCTAGGAGTTGCCCTACTTCTGTTGATCAAAGAGATTGTTCAGTACAGAAATTATGGATAGCTACTTTCAGGGGGACTATATGACAAAGAGTCTTCCCATCATTTCCCCCCCTATAAAATAGCCCAACATAAAGTGTAAAAAGAGATGCCCAAGAGAAATCCACTAATCTGCATTCAACCTACAGATTAAGCAATGCTATATTTCAGAGGTAGTGGCAAGAAGACAGTTGCATTTGTGGTGAAAAGCTAAGAACCTGTGGAAAGTTGAGAAGAGATGCTAAGAGACTTAAGGACCAACAACACTGAGCTGAATTCCACAGGCTGAGACATGAAGCTGGAAGGACAATGCAGCAGACCGTCTGAGGTGCCCCTGTAAGTCAGAGAGGTCTGCTTTGGAAACCAAGAAAAGCCTTTCGCAAACAGAAACTTGCCGCACCACCAAAGAAACCCAATCCATGAGCGGGAAGGGTGCTGTTCCAGTAAGGGCAATTTAGAAATAGCCACATTTTTTGGTGGCTACTCATGACAGACAATGACATCAGCAGAGAGAGAGACAGCACAAACAGAGAAGTCTTAAGAAAAGATCCAAGTCTATAGCAAGTCAATCCAATCAAAGGCTTTCTGTGAAGAAAGCACTATAGCCCTCAGTATTGAAGGCCCTCTCCAATTGTTGCAATTGTAAAAGCCCCCTTCTCTCTACCCCAATCAGCTCTCTCCCTCCACTTCACCATATTCCTAGTCTGCCCATTTTGTATGAGCTGATTTATTGTGGGCCGTTTATCTCTTTTTGTTCCCTTTTCCTCACACCAAGCCACCTCCTGCCATGCCACTATTGTGGGGGGGGGGAGGTAAAGGACCCCTGGATGGTTAAGTCTAGTCAAAGGCAACTATGGGGTGTGGTGCTCATCTTGCTGCACACTAAGAGAGCCACCGTTTTCCACAGACAGCTTTCCAGGTCACATGGCCAGCATGACTAAACGGCTTCTGGAGCAACGGGACACTGTGACAAGTGCCAGAGTGCATGGAAATGCTGTTTACCTGCCCACCATAGCAGTACCCATTTATCTATTCACACTGGTGTGCTTTTGAGCATAGCATACTTTCGAGTATAGCATACTTTTGAGTGGGTGGCACTGCGGTCTAAACCACTGAGCCTCTTTAGCTTGCCGATCAAAAGGTCAGTGGTTCGAAACTGCTCAAGGGGGTGAGCTCCCAGTGCTCTGTTCCAGCTCCTGCCAATACCACTATCTATGCCTGGATCAAACTCCCACTCTCTATGGCTATGAAGGCCCTTCCTCCATGTCTCCTTACCACTGGAAGAGGCAATGCCTGCATTGGCCCCCAGGTGAAGGGACCATTTCCCTTCTTTAGCCATGATAATTTTATTTATTTTTTAAAAAGGAAAAAGCAGGAGTAAACACTACTAAACCCATTGAGTTTCCCCCTACAGAAGATTTCATTAGCTTTTGAGGCTCACACAAGTTGCTTTTGCTGAGTATGCAGAAAACCAACACTGAAGAAGCAGCTAGGGAGGAAGAAGAGGCGGTGAGCAAGCAAAAGCAACCCCTTTGGTTAGGCCTGGCAGAGGAAGAAAAGACACAAAACAGGCTCAAAGGCTTGAGGAGCAGAGGGGAGAGGGGTACCTCAAGTTCTGCAGAGGCAAAGGAGACAGAAAACACAGGGGCCATTTAAATATGACATATATGCAAAGGGCTAGCACTCATTTGTTGGCTCTGCTACAAAAGGACCATGGTCTCCTATGTAAACAGTCCAGAAAATTATGATGCAAACCATGCCATCAGGATCCTGAAAGGGGAAAACAGGACTCCCTTTCAGGACATGTAAAGTGTAGATGGGGGAATCAGTGTAAAGGCAGAGGACCAGAAACGTCATCAGCTTCTTCCTCAGTGTCTAAACCCTTCTTTTAGTAATTGAGTCAAGTAAGCCATTAGACACTGCAGAGCAGACAGAAGTCATTTCCAAATAATAGGGTATGCCTGGGCACATTTCTTCAGATGGGCCAACCAGGGCTTTGTTCCAGGGACAGGGCTGAGGCCACCCACACTACTCTATGCCTCTCCTCAGGAAAAAAAACCCTCACTTGTCAGAAAGGAGTGACACTTAGACAAGATTTAAGTGGGACTCACTTTTTCTTTCTTTGCAATGTTCCTGTCACAAAAGTTTGCCTGGCATTCTTCTTATGAAAAAAAAGTATAAACATGTTAGCATGCCCGTAGCATTTGGTTTTTTTCCTGTTGTTGTTTTTTCAAAAATGGGGACCCATACGTAGAAAACCCAGAAACCCAGTAACTGTCATGTTTGCTTGCATCAAACTGCAGTAACCAAACTAGCCACGCTCATCTAGCTAACACACACACACCACATATTTCCTTGTGCACCAGTCACTCTGAAACTTTAAATCTGGGTGGTTCTATAAATGAAACTACTGCAATGTGTTTTTATGTTTGTAGGAAAAACATTGTGAAGACTCTTTTTCTCGCCCAGGTATCATAAATCACAGAAAGGTATTGACTTTACAGCTTCCCAAGACACTAACACAACACATGAAGGACAGGGAGTGGGTGTTTCCCATATAAAGTCATTTCCAACTCTGGACCAAGAAGCAAGGCAGCAGAGAAGCTACTTAGGTCTTCTGTGAATAACCTGAGGTTGCTCCCTGGTGGCAGATGGGCACATCTCTGGGCAAAGTGTAGCACAGAATCAAATGCTTAAATTCTCAGGACAAATTCAACAAGTTGTTGGCTGGGACCTCATGCTCACCCCAAGCCTTTGTTGACACAAGTCAGGGAGCATGACAAGAGAGAGAGGATAATACACAGAATGGGCTTCGAGTTAGGTAGGAGAAATGTTATAATCCTTTCATCATAAATGATTGAACTGCTGGGCACCACACAGTGGGACTTGGGCAACCCACAATGGCTGTGTTTACATAGCCAGCGGATGGCTCCCACTGCTCCTCTCCAATCGTGGGAACTGCTCTTCAATGACAGGCTCAGAATTCTCCCAACAACTGCAACACAGAGTTTGACAGGTCAGCTCCCGGGTAGACTTGCTGGGAAGGGGCTGCTCAGGTATTCCGATGTGTTCCATACCTAGAGTGCTTTCAGCCCCACCCACTCAACCAGCTACAATTGAAAGCTGTTGTGTGCAGAACAAGGAAATCCTCTCTCCTCCAGCAAAGGTAAACAGTCCTGAAACCCAGGACCTTTAACCCAGAACTGAATATCTTGTGAGGGAAGTAAGAAGAGCCCTGCAGCTACTGCTGGATCAGGCTGAAGGGGGCCCAGCAAACTCTTTCCTACAGTGGCCAACCATATGTCCCATCAAGAAGTTCTCAAGGGAGGGCAAGGGAGTTGGTAGCCCAGAGGGACTAAGCACCAGGCCTTTTGCACCAGGCCCCAAATCTTCTGCTTCCTTCAGTCATTTAAAAAACTTAATACACACACTGCCCAGAGACACCTACACATATAAATTAGCATATGCACATTTTCATTCCACATCCTTTAAAGACCTAACAACAACCCTAGTAAGACCAACAATCCATTCTTATTCAACTTCCCCGGCAACTTTTACTCTCAGGAATATCACCTCTGAACACAGATAGGCATTGATCTGCCTGTACTGTACTACAGACAATTTTATAGTCACGTTTGAAGGCAGCATGGCACAGAACCACTGCGGAAGGAGAGTTCTTCATTGAACTGAAGCCCCAAGGTAGAAAGAGAGGACGTGAGAGGCAGAACACAAGACCTGCAGCCAGAACACCAGTGGCCTTGGGCTCTCTAGAGGAAAAGGCCCACGGACAGCACCCCCATCCCCATGCTGACCAATTAAGGGCAGAAACCGACCAAACACTCCTAGTGCAACAGGGCAGCTCTCATTGCAGCACCCTAACTATGTTCAGCTGTTTTACCACTGAAGCCAAAGTGAGGTGAGCTCTGCTCACCGAGGAGTAGGTGCATTCAACATGCCCATTCTCACTGCACATTTTCAAGTGCCCCAAAATGCTAGAATAAAGGGAGGTAGGGGAGATCACCAGGATAGTGACTTACCTTGGAGGCATTAGGATTACGGTCACACTGTTGAGAGAAGAAAAGGAAGAGAAAGAAGAGAAAGGATGTTAAGCTCCTGGAAAAAAATATTTCTGGCATGCAAAAAAGAGCCCAAGCCACGTGAGGTACCTGGCATCCTTCACTTCTCACTCCCAGAAATGAACTGGGAGCAAAGTTCTTATTTAATAAAACCAGGACATTAGAGCTGCCTTGCCAAACTGGTACTCTCTAGTTGTTTTGGATGACAACTCCCACCAGCCCCAGCTTGCATGGTCATACTATCTACTCCAACACAGTTGTGCTGGCTGGGGCTTATGGGAGTTGTAGTCCAAAACTGGAGGGCAGGAGGCGAGCAAAGGCTGAGTTCAAGTCATTTGAGAGCACATGCTGCTACATTAATCAGCTCCCCCACCCAAACCCACAACAAGCTCTTTGACAAAAGAGGCAAAGAATAGTTTGTGCCTCACCTTCTCTCTGGAGCTCCACAGCCTGTACCCAAAGGTGGATATTCTTATTAAATAAAAGCTACAAACATTCCCAATTTTCCCCCCATACTAGGACCTCACCGGATGAACCTCTCCTATAAGGTATTGGTCAAGCATCTCTCGGGCATCCATAGAGTGGCCAACATCTTCAAAGTTCTCAGTGGCATCTCTACCAGCTTGTTCAAGCAGAACCTCCTCTCCACCTGGATGCTGCAAAGAACAACAACATAGGAATTATGAAAACGAAAAGCAGCAAGAAAAACACACCAGCTTCTCTTCCTCAGCATATACACAACTGACAACCCAAGGCATGTCCCACTGAACTCAGTGGGAATAATATCCAAGTAGACATGCAAAGGATTGCACTCGGTTGAATCCTATACTTATCTGCTCAGAAGTAAGTCCTTATGAATTCAATGGGACTTGCTCTCAGGTAAGTGTAGTTGGATTGCAGCCTTAATGTCCCATCTCCACTATGGGAAGCCTCAATAATTCCATCCAGTTTCCTTAAACATGCTTGGAAAATTAAGGCCCTGGCCATCCAAGAACCTGGAAGCCTAGTACTGGCAAGCAAGAGGCCCGCGGATTTTACTCCTTCTATCCATGGTCAGGAAATGCATTAATGTTCGTCCCTTAAACACACATCAGGTGCCTGGAGATTTACAGTACTGTATTTGTATTTTAATCATGTGCAGCCTTGAGTATTCTTTGATATAAATGTAAGATAAAATAATAAAAGAAAACAAATGCAATGTTTTTCAGCACCACTTAAGACCCATCTGATTTTTTTAAACTGTACCTCTGATATTAACAGCCATTTTTCTACCCAAGGACACCCATCTGCTCTGGTCCAGAACAACTGTGGGAACCACCAGGTTGGTGAAGAGTTAAAGAGTGGGATGCAGGGTTGCCAGGATGAGCAAAGCTAGAATCGCTATGATTACTACGGTGCTTTCTGGTTCCACAGATGCAAGGAATGAGCACATGTTTTACATGCAAAAAGTCCCAGGTTTAATCCCTGCTGGCATCTTTGGTTAAAACAAAAACCCTTTACCTGACCCCGACATGGATAGTGGGAGGCCGGAAGAGAGCATTCTCAAGGACAGCCCCATAACTACTGAATTCCCTCCTCACATAGATGTGTCTGCCTTCATTATACAGCTTTTGTCATTGTTGAAAATGTACCTCTTTATACAGGCCTTCAACATCTGATTATCTATCTATCTATCTGTCTGTCTGCATTTGTACTCAAATTGATATTTGGTGTTTTATCGCTTGTGTGTATGTTTGTCTCCCTGGGCACCCTTAGAAGGAAGATATATAAATTCAATAAATAAACGTTTTAGGGCCCACCCTATACTTCTGATTCAAAGTTGTTTTTAACTATATTTTACATTGCTGCAGCCCATCCTGGGACCTTATGGTGAAGGGCAGGTAAGAAATCTAAATAATAGCAATAATAGTGGACAGATACTTGCAGCTGGAATAAATAGTGTGAGGCTAGGTGGTCAATTGCCTGATGTGCTAAAAGGAGAAGCTTCCTACACTATCTGCGTTTTACTTCCAATAGTTTGGACTCCTGCCACCTCTCCCTTGGGTTGTAGATGCCACTGACTTTTGGTAGAGCAGGAGCCACATACAGCATCTCAGGTCAGAGAGTACAATGCAGTCAAAACATGCCCAGGCACACCTTCAATGTGCTGGAAGGATCCCTGGGGTGGATTTTGCTCCCAGGGTAAAAAAAAAGAAAAAGAAGAAGCCTCCAAGGGCGAGGCAGGGGGCAGAGGTGATGAGAGTAATCTCTGATTGACGTCATCAGCTTCCCCCTTTGGCAGCTCACATTTCTCCCCAGAATGACAAAAGAGGTGTGGACACTGAAGGCCTTAGAAATGGACAACAAGCGAAAAGGGCTTGATTTAAGCCACCAGCAATTGACTTCTTTCCTTTGTCTTTATGAACTGCAAAGTTAAGGATGGGCATGGAAAGAAGTTAAGCAAAGCTTATTTGAGAATGAATAGTATTTAGCCCTAACTAATCTCTCAGGCATTGAATCTGGTTTCCATACTACCAGAGAGGAGAGAGAAGACAAATACAAAGGTAGCTTTTGAATTAGGCTAGTGTGTGTCATGCTGCCTTAAGTTCTTGGTATCTTCTGGTTTTAAGTTTCTCCTTAAAGAACAGTTTTGGCGTTCCATGTCACTTAGAAAAGCTGGATCAGTAAGACAGATGATCTGATATACAGTCAGTTTGAGAAGCTGAATTCATCCACAGCCAAAAGGCCATTTACAGCCAGAAAATTTTTCTCCAAGTGATCAAGCAGACAGTAGAGAACAGAATGCCAAACCAAGTTGGAAAGTACCCAGCAAAGATGCCCCCAGCCTAGACAAGTATAGGAACCCAAAGCTCTTTGCCGGAGCTAATGCCATTCAGACGTTTGATTTTAAATCTTCCAAAGTCTCATAGCAACTTGCATTTAGAGCAGGAGACATAGTGAGGGCCCAGAATTTGGCACACAAGAGAAGGGGCCCAGAAGCAAGCATTCCTGTGCATCCTCCCTTGAAATACATTATGGGTACCCAGCTGGTGTTCACAGGCAGCTCCTGAGCTACCCAGGAATTCAATTCCTAGCTTTTTGGAGTTTCAGGTCTCCCTCATTCCAATGTGCTTCTATCACATGATAGTCTATCTAATGTCTCATTCTTTAATATGTAATCTTTGCTGCAACATTACTAAACAGAATTGGATTTATGTAATCCCTGCTGCAATTGGCAGGCTTCAAGGACTAAATCAGCATCTGGCCCGTTGACCGACAAGCTGCTGGAGCCCCAGGAGCAGAACACAATTATCTCTTTGCAAAGAGGCCTCCTCTGCTTTACGCAACAAGCCTGTGGTAGCACTTCAGGCTGAACCACAATCTCACTCATGTATCATGCAGCAAGAAAGCACAAAGAGTTTCAGGTTGAAGAACATTGCAGTACAATTGCTAAAATAGGCAGAAAGATCAATAAGTGGTCCTCCAAGACTACAGCAATTTTCAAGCAGTCCATGGGGGAAGATGTTTGGGAACTACTGAACTAACTAGGAGTCTGAAAGGTACTATCTACAGCTTCAATATAAGACCCACAGAAAGCACTTCTCTTTCCTTGTGAGCTCATCCATCCTTTCAAAACAGTAGAAGAGGCCTTGGTTAAACTCACACACAGGCACACAAGTGTAAACACACAGTGGGGTCTTCTCAGTGGTGGCCTCAATCCATTAGACTACATTATCAAAGAGGCCAAAGCATGTAAGTAGCTAGTAATTGGTGTAAAGGCTATTTATATTAGGACAAACCTATGAGGCTCTTTTGCAAATTTACAATGTTTTCATGAAATTTCCTTTTATCTCTGTGATTAGCTATCGATTTTTTAAAAACGAAGCACTAATTACTTTAGTATAGTTTTATGTTGCTTTTATGTAGTGATTGTTAACTGCTCTGGATAGGCAATAAAAAGAGGTCTAGAAACTTAAGTGAAATAAACAGTAATTTAGACCACCCACAGTCCTCAGTCTCCAGACTACTCTTTTTGCAGATGGTATTGCAATCTAGATCTGATTCAGATTATGGTGTGGATGTGCATTTACCAGAAGCTTAAGACTTCTTGTCTTGTCTTGTCTTGTCTTGTCTTAAGACACTGTGGACTGCTGGGAAGGGGAAAGAGGAAAGTGATCATGTGTGTCTGTGTGCACACACAATTCCACCCCCAACCCTCTTAATCAGTACTTCTGGGAAGTAAACAGCAACTTCAAAGTCACTGAGTAGCCAGAATTGGGAATTAGCTCATAAGCAGTTGAGGAATTAATCAGACTTAAGACAATATTATATGTTAGATACCAGGCACTGAAATATGGATATTTCCAATACAGTGGCCACTTCCTGCAAAACTTACCTTGCTTTTTAAAATACTGGCATCTATTAGGTATTTTGGAAAATGGTTTGTCTGGTTGCTATGCATTTGGACACCTCTTAAGACACTGTAACCAAATTTTGCAAAATGGTTCCTGAGATCAAGGATGCGTCTTTTATTTTTGTTTGGGTACAATGGGAAGCCATTAGAAATCAAGATGGCACACTGAACTGGACCTTTCAAAACTGCACTGATGTTTTGATTTCTTAGAATTCCTCAGCAATTCCAGGTATAAGGCTGCTAGCAGTTAATAATTATTTCTATAAGCATTTTAGTGTTCCAAATAGTTGAAAATCCTTTTCATATAAATGTTCACATCAACCCTGTGAGATCCTAAATTCTTAACAGAGGCTGCAACATAAGATATGTTCACACAGAGGGCTAGCTGAATTATGCAAACCCTTAACAAGCATTTGCTCCTATCCTGTCCTCATTTAGAGGAGTCAATAAGCAGTTGTGTGTGCCTACAAAGCTGCCAAGTGGTCAACCCACTGGGTCCACCAGCCTAGTACTGTCTGCCTCAAGGGGAGGGGAAACTTGCAGCCTTCTAGATATTTTTGGACTGCCAGTGTGAAATAGTTGTTGGTGTGTTGAACTAGGTCATGGGAAACTAGGGTTCAAATTTGCACTTGGCTATGAAGCTCCCTGGGTGACATTGGGCCATTCACTCAGCCTAACCTACCTCACAGGGGTGTTGTGGGGATTAAATGAGCAGGAGAACCACGTAAGCCACCTTGAGCTCCATGGAGAAAAAAGGGAAATATAAATGCAATAAAGAAGTAAATCAATGAGTTCCTATCATGCCAGGCCACTGGGATAATTAGGTCATTAGGGTTGATGGGAGTTGGGAGCCTGAAAATACTTATAGGGCCTCAGATAATTTCCTGCCCTCCCCTTTATCTAAAGTGACATGCCGTGGGTCTCCAAGGCTTTTCCCAGCCCTTTCCCCCTCACACTGGCCATCCAACATCTCAGGCAAGAGTGTACCACCCTTTAAACTGGAGATGCTGCGGACTGAATCTGTATGCCTACTACATGCAAAACATTTGTTTTACCCCCATTCCCATGTGGTCCTCCAACTGACTCTGACTGATTAGATTTACTCTCTGTGTGTTGCTACTTTTTATGTATACATTTTTAACATTTTCAAAGGATAACTGAGGAAACTCAGCCCACTGAAGTTGTGGGGAGGGGGTGAACCTGCCCAGAGTCTTAGAAGGAAGACAGGGGACGCTATGGCAAAGCAACGCCTTGTGTCTGTCAGGAGCTGGAAGAAGTTAGCCTGGACTTTATGACGTTGTGTTCTGCCTTTCCCAATTTACAGGCCGCTTGCAGTTGAAAGTCCAGGAGGCTGGAAGAGGCTCCGTCGGGGGCCTAGCCATCCCAACCATCACCACCCCGCCATGTTTAGCCTGCAGGCCAGCCTTTTCCAGCCCCCTCACCCCGTCCGGCAGAGGCCAGCTGGGGTCTCCCCTTTCGGCCCCTCCAGGCCCGGTTGGGGCCTTCATGACCTCAGCAAGGCCCCGCATCTCCCTCCTTGCTCCCAGGAAGTCCCTGGGCGGGAATGGATCCACCCACAAGCCCCCGCTCCCGTATCGCGGAAAACAGTCCCCTCCTGAGGGTGGGGGGCCTCATTTGCATAAAGTAGCATAGCCACCTCGCTGAGGAAGCGGGTTACGTCATAGACGCGCCCGCTGATGACCAGCCAGGTCTCCTTGTCGGTGTTTCGCTTCGCCACTTCGTCCAGAGTGAAGACGGGCCTCCTTTCGCGCGACTCCGGCGCGTCCCCGCCGCTACCGTGCTCCTTCATCGACCCCATTCAGATTCCCCCGGCTCGACCGAAGGGGATTCTTGGGCTTCCGCGGCCGCCGTACCTTAGGCCCCTCCCACTCACCAGCCGGGTGGAGAGGCGGGGGTTGGATGAGGTGGAGGAGGGCATAGTGCTCAGAGGCCAATCGGAACGACGCGCCGTTGACTTTGTCAGCCAATGAAATAGTCTACTTTCATGAGGCGGCCGACGGGTGTAGGAAAGAAGGCATGTTTTTCTCTTCGTAAATACGTACGACTAGAATGTGCTTCATACGGGACTTTTGAGAGGAATGGCGTCAGCGTAGACAAGGCAGATAGCATATTAATTGGTTTCTTACCTGTATGGAAATGATGGACTGATTGTTTGGGGTGTACGTATGATATCTTCCCACTCTTCAATATAAATTATATACACATACACAAGTCTGAGAAGCTGATACACTAATATAGACTCAAAACAATTTAAAAAATCATAAAAGCATAACCATTTTAACACAGATTGAAAATAATAAAACTTAAAACATATAAAGGTAACTATATATGTCTAGATAGGCTTACCAAAACAAAAAGGCTTTCAACAGGTGTCAAATAGGTAGGACGATGCCTGCCTTATGTGTAAGGACTCTGCTGGCAGGGAGGTTTTCTGGATCCAGGAAGGGGATTGTCAATATTACCTAGGAATGAGAAAATGAGTTACAGTGGTACCTCAGGATGCGAACGAGATCCGTTCCAGAGCCCCATCCGCATCCTGAAGCAAACGTAACAAGGGACGGCGTGTCTGCACGTGCGTGGGTCGTGTTTTGCCGCTTCCGCACATGCACATGGCAGAATTTTGAGCATCTGCGTATGTGCAAGCGTCAAAACCCGGAAGTAACGTGCTCCGTTACTTCTGGGTTGTCGCGGAGTGTAACTCGAACGCGCTCAACCCAAAGCACATTCAACCCGAAGTATGACTGTACATCTTTCACCTCTGCCTTACCTGGGATTTGAAGGGAGCACCAGGAGTCCACGTAAGAGTTTTCAGAAGAACCCTCAGGCTGAAATAATTCTAAAGAGCTTGAAGAGTGCAACATTTGCTATTGCCGATTTCATCAACCAGGTGCCCTCCAGTTGTTTTGGACTACAGCTCCCATCACAGCCAAAGATGTCATCCAAAACACCTAGAAGGTACCAGGTTACCAAAGGCTATGCAACTGAATGTAAGTGTTCTATGTAGATGCCACCTCCACTACATTGGGACACACAACAGACCTTCAAACATAACTTAGAAAACACTAATCAACAATCATGTCACAAACATATTAGAACAAACCTGTTTCAAAATAATTTCTTGTTGTTTTTAGGACACCCCTCACAGAGCCACAATTCCCAGAACACTTAACAAACTGGTTTCCAGGATTCTTTGGTGGGAGCCATAACAGTTAAAGTGCTGTGAGGGTACTTTCAATATAAGGTGCGAAAATGACTGTCAGTCCTAAATACATTTATTTATTTTATTTATGTAACAAAATTCATATACCAATTGATTGAAAGAAAATCTCTAAGCAGTTTACAAAATTACTTATATTTACAATATATCTTGCTAATTTAATTGGATTTTCTTTAAGCTCAGTTACAAACCTAGACATGCTTTCTTAGGATCAATACTGATTGAAATAAATGTGACTCACTTGCCAAATATTTTTACACTGTTAATGATTCTTCTGTACATTTATCCTCATACAACACCACAACCATACCCTCTGTTTCCAGTCTTCAGGCTGTGATGCTGGTTTCTTCAGGCTGTCAAAACAGTAGCACCAGCACAACAGGAACTGATCAGCTGGGAGAAACAAAAAGCTGGGAACGTGGGGTGGACCCCAGAAACAGCCCTATCAGAACTGAGATGGATTGCAAGTTGGTGGGGGTTGGAACAGGAAGACGGAGGTTGAGGAAGGTGAATTAAATAGAGAAACTAGAACCCTGGACTGAAACAGTTGCTGCATGTCCCAGTTTAATCTATTTTGAGTTTTTTAAAAAATAAAAATTGAAGGTGTGGGGCAGATATAAATGCTTGAACCTGTATCCTGAGCAGCCTGACAAACTTTTAAAGCAGATACAAGCCAAGGAGTTGTGCATGTCACTGTTTCCCCATGTATACATGGGTCTCTGAGCAGTGAAATGTTTGAACTGAGGACACACATTCATTTGAACCTCACCAACAAAGTGCAGCTACATTTCAAAAGCTTTCTGGGCTTTGGCAATTGGTTCAGCTGAATTGAGCAATGATTCACATCACTGCACAAATGGACCTTGGCATATGAGGGCAAGAACGTGATTGATCCAAGTACATGCATCAGCTTTCAGAGTAACATTACACGACTTTGCCAATATGCTGAGTATTTGAGACGTGATCTCTAGTTCTTCGCCTGCTCTTATTGACAAGGGAGATGGGTGGGAAAGGGGCCCCACCACATTCAGATACAAAAGTTGTATGAATTATGGGGTGTGTGTTTCTCTTTTTGCCTGATTATCCCCCTATGACAGCCTTGCCTTCCTGTCTTCTGTTTATTCAGTCACGGGAAATATTTTCAGGTTGAGGGGAGTGTGGAAAGCCATCATTTTCACAGGAAATGTGCATTTCTCTTTATTTTCCAGTTAAGCAAGTTAAACCACATGAGCTGGAGGGCAGCCCAACAGCCTCTTCATTTATTTACCATCAAGTTGCAGAGGGTTGGAATGGGCTGAGATAACAACAGGCCAGAGACGCACAGTCACGATGCTTCCATATCTGCACGGTGGCTCCAGCTTATCTGCAGTCATAAAAACAAAAATGTAGGTAGGGTAGTTCTATTCCCTTCATACAGCAGTTCGCTTATTTGTTGAAAGATGACCTGAGTGTTGTTATCTGGGGCTTCTGGAAAGCCCTCCAAGGGGTGGGGGGAGTGAGCAGGGGATGAATTTGCCCCCTTGTCTTTCAAACCATTTTATGAGATTCTTTGGGGGAGCAACAATATTTCTACCCAACTCACCAATTCTGTGTTGAATTACTATAGTTATAAACGTTCACATGGGCCCAGGTATGAGTGCTACATCTCAAAGGCACCAATCCTATTTCAAAACATATCTGAAAATTAGCTCTTAGATCTTCATGAATATTACTCCTCCTCTGCTGAAAGCCTTCCACACACCCTGTACTTAATATCTGCAGTGTTGATACCTACTCTGATGGCTACATAACAGTAGGTGCTGCTTTGAGATCATGGGAGTTTCAGTCCCACCAAGGGCCAGCCAGTCAAAATGCCTTACCAGTTCCACATTCCTTTCGCAAATTCAAGCAGAGTGAAATATAATTTATGGTTGTCCTACTCAGTCTTGTGCCTTACCGCAGATTGGACTTGGATCTTGAAAACTACCCATAGGAATGGGAGACCAGAGCTGTCAAATGAACAAGCCCATCGAGATCATAATTGTTGGGAAATAACTGGGGAATGCTAGTTATTCCTGAAGTCCTATTTGTGTGGGGAACTACAAAGAAAAAATGTCTGACTGCTTAGAATAAAAACAAACATGGGACTTTACGCACTCTGTAGACAAAACAGCCCCCAGAAGAGTTTAAAACTCAGATCTATGCAGCATTTGCAAAGTGTGAGAAATATAGCTTATTAGACCTTTAAATGTCCAAGTGTTAAGTGCTTACAGTTATCTTCTCCCTCTAGCTTTCTCAGAGTGAATAGACCACAAACATTAGTAAGTTTAAATGCTTTACTTACAGTAAACACATGTCTCACTCATGCATTGTTCAATACAACAGCAGAAACAACACAGGCAGTATATTATTGATTACAAAAGGCAAACACTAATCTCAAACATGCGGCCTAAGTCTGGAGTCCAAGTCTCAAACATCTGCTCAGCTTAAATGGTACAACAGAAGGAGAGGAACAAGAAACAGACAATACTTATTCCCAAATGTGAGGGGGTGTGACCTATCTGTCCCTTCTCTAGTAATTTACAGCTCTGTGGTCTTTAACCCCTTCATTTACTAACTAGCATAGGTATGCATTGTTAGCTTTGATTGCAAACAACTCCCACAATAATTATCCAGTTGAAATGGACAGCGATTTGGCCATAGAAAACATGGAGGTTACCAACTTGGCTCATGTCAGTGGTAACCAAAAATCCAATTGTACTTATAGAACAGATGATAGCAGCAGCTGTAAAAACCAGACATGAAATCAATAAGCCCCTAAGTAGGATGCAACAGAACAATTTCCCCCAACCAGGCACCCTACAGATGTTTTGAAGCACAACTTACGTCTGTACTAGCTGGGGGTGGGAGCTATAGTACAAAACATCTGGAGGACACCAATTTGTGGAAGGCTAGAACAGAGAATTATGCCTAAATAATTACACCAGCGAGGTTACAGCGAGGTCTACCTTATTTGCTATTTTGTCTTTTCCTCTACATAGATCTGCTAATGCTCTTGCTTAATTCCTTTTACCGCCTTCGAGAGTTACACTTTTATCATCTGTGTTTTGATGTCTTATGGAGTAGATCAAACCTTTCCTCAAGCCAGTTACTGTCCTTGTTCCTGTGGAATACTCTGGCAGAAAGCAGAAACTTCCTCTGACATACCAAATAAATAGTGGCTTATTACTAATAAGAGTGGTTCTGGGGCATGATCCTGCTGGAAATCATTCCATCAGCAAAACCCTATACATGTGCTCAGGGCCCTTCAAAGGCAACAAATTTCTGTCATGGATAAGCGGACATAAGGGAGAAGTGGTTGACTGAGCCAGGTAAGGAGAAGAGATGGCAGACTA
The DNA here is from genome assembly GCF_964106645.2 of Podarcis pityusensis. Lineage (NCBI taxonomy): Eukaryota > Metazoa > Chordata > Lepidosauria > Squamata > Lacertidae > Podarcis > Podarcis pityusensis. Next base: position 47,305,765 of record NC_138033.1, on the reverse strand, counting down.
TTTTTCTTTCTGATGTTAATGCTGCTGACCTTTGTCTCTCTGATGTTTACTCCTCAAAAAACTCTCTCTCTCTCTCTCTCTCTCTCTCTCTCTCTCTCTCTCATGTTCTTATTCCTTAAGTAAAGATTATTTCCCTCTGCTTGTTAAACCACAGCCATTAAACCAACCACTTTCTGCAGCAACCTTAACTATGTTCCTGCCCTTCCCTCTTGTTCACAGTTAAGCATGTGGTCTTATGACAGAGAAGGATAGATGGAATTTGGCATATGGGCTGAGGATCATGACCATTGTCAACTTCGTCATACAGAAGAATCTTCTCTGGCTAGACCTTTAAGCCCACTTTCTCGTTCCTCCACATGCAAACTCCTCCATCTTGGCTGTGAGTCCTGGATGTCCTGATCCCTCCCTTGCAGACTTTTTCCCCACCTGGCCTGGGAGGGTGGGCCCCTGACTGACTCTAGCTACAAAAGCTGAGGCTTCACAAAATATTATTGGGCTGAGGTATTGGGGGGTGGGGCGGCTTGCTCTTGCTTTTTCGTATCTTTATTTTAGATCTTCTTGTGATTTATGTGGACATTGTTCTGTTTGGTTCTGTTCTGTGTATTTTTTTTAATGTATTGTTTATTGTTCATGACTTTTGTTATGTTGTAATTACATATTCATGTTGTAAACCGCCTAGAGCTGTGGAAAGGCAGCATACAAATAAAATTATGTCTCTATGTACGCATGTAGCTTACTCTCCCATGTTGCCTTTATTGATGTCAGTAATTCCCTAGCTGTTACCCACAGTAGGGCCTAGAAAATGCTCTTGATTCTCTCCAGGCAGGGATAGTTTCATACAGCAGCAGCCACGAGGCACTTGGCACCCAGTATATGTGCTCACCAGTGTGCCCCTTGTAATTTTCCTTTTGGGAGGGTGGGGTCACTTCCTATGACCCCCTCCCTCCCCCCTGCTTTTACAGTAACTCCTGCAGAAGGCCAGGCACACAAGACCTCAGCAATGTGTGGGTCCTGGGCCTGGAATGTTTTCTTTCATCTCTAATCGCTGCACTGAGGCTCATAAATCATGTAGCCAAGACAACAAGTAAAAACATGACTGTAATTTGTTTCTTCCTGGCCCATTTTTGGCACAGCAAAACCAGAGACTTTCTTGGCTGGGAATGATGATGACACCATGGCAGAAGGAAAGTGAGTGGACATCAACCTGGTGACTCTTCCCCCACCTTCCCTGCTTTCTTTTTAGAGGTGCCAGGAGGTAGTAGGATGCTGACAGTTATCTCACTGCTGACCATGCTGGATAGAGAATAACACAATTAGCAACCGGATTGTGTGTGCGTGCCACTTCTTTGAGGGAAAGAACGTCATATTCATGTGTGTTTATTGTCACCAAAGGCACCTGATCAGATGGTGGAAACAAAGTTTTCAGATAAACGAATTAATATTTTTTATATTTTTCCTTTTGGAGATTGGAGGCAAAACAGTCCTGGTGGTGCAAGAAGTTTATGGACTGAAAAAAGTTAGGTTTTACATGATTGCCCTTATTTATATCACGTCCGCAGCAATCCTCTGCAGAATTAAGTGGAAGCAAACCTCACTGAACACAGTTATATTGACTTTGAGGAAAACATCCATGGGAATAGGCCACTGGATCCTAATTTCCTGAACCACAGGTGACATGTTCCTGCTCCTAAGTAGTTTAGTGTATGAGTTCAAAACTGTCTCCCATGAATACATAACAATTGCTTTACTGTATTGTGATGGGCCACCTCATCCAGAATTGTTTCACAAAGTGGCTCTGGGAAGCTCTCAGATCAGAGCTGACAGAAAGCACCATCCCATGTCTGTCTCAAGCAAGTACACTCAGGCATTGGCAGCTGGCCACCCCATTAGCCTCAAGCAGGCTTCACCACCAGATGCCACCAGATGTTGTGGACATGGCTCTCATAAGCCCCAGCATCATATGGCCATACTGCCTGGGGTTCATGGGAGCTGAAGTCTGAAACATCTGGAGAGCGACAGGTTGGCAAAGGCTGTCCTAGGGTAAGCAATGCCACCCCTTGAATGGGCTGTGCTGTTGGGCCAGTGCTACACAATCCCACATAATTCTTCAGTTACTATTAAAAAGAAAAGAAAAAAGATAGAAACTGGGTTTTTTTTTGGTTTTCTGAGAATGCCACTGCCTTTATGAGAACAGAGTTTCTACACAACTCCTAGTTGGGAGTCCTGGGAAATAAAGGCTTGGGATGTGTGTGACTTACTCGTTTCTGACTAGCCTGATAAGACCCAAGATGGACCCCACCACTATTGTCTTCCTCCTACCCCTTTCCCTCAATGGCTGTCAAAGAATATGAAGGGGGAGGGAATTCCACAGATCTCTCTTGGGCCTCAGCTGAAACTCCCCATTCCATAGCTCACTGGAAGAAGAATGAGGAAAAACACATACTTATACCAGAGCCTGCCAAATGGAGAATTATAAAACAGTGGGGAGAGGAGCGTGATTGACACACAAATAAATAACACTTAGAATGAGACACATTGTTTAAAAATAAGGGAAGTTTTCTTTTCGCTCCATTCCTACTGCAGAAGTTATGACAAGCAACAGCCGACATCTTGTCAAAGTTGTTGGATCCAGTATGTCCCATTGAGTTCAATGGGCCTGCTCTTACGGCTGTCTGGATCCAGCACCTTATTTGCTGCCAATAGCTACAGCTGCTCTCTCCAACTCTTTTTCTGCATAACGTGAACTGGTGAAAATGTGCCTCCTTTAGCTTAATAGATAGTGGTATAATGGTAAATTCTGTAGTACAAGAGCTCATCTTGACACAGATAAATTTATAAGTGATGAGAATAAGGTGGTGCAATTGGGGCAGAGTGAGGCAGCTGACTCAGGCAGCAGGGTGGGCAAAAAAAGAGGCAAGTGGAGCTCTCAGAGGGTGAGCTTGGTCTGGCAGATGACCATCTTCTGGAGTAGAAACAAGACTTTTTCACTGTCTTTCTAATTTACACATGGTGGGCAAGCAATTCCATTGGTGGGCATTTAGCCCTCTCGGTACCCCACCCTTCCCCAGTGCCACCTGTATCCCAAAGATTTTATAGCATAGAGGAAGGAAGGCAACACCTCTGCTATCTTTGTTATCTGCAAACAGAACATGCAGCCCCCAGAAAGGGAAATACAACAACCTTTCAAACATTAATTAAAAAGTAATTCCCAACTACAGCATTTGAAGCTTTCATGATTTGCAATTGCACATTTAATTTTAAAAAAATAATACACTTTTCCAACAGGACTAGATATGACAATGCTGCAAGCAAGCTATTTCTGGAACTCCGCAAGGCTATGGAAATGCAAAGCTCACATTGAATTTTAAACGGATATTTTGCTTGTGTAGTAAGAGCACAGTTAGGATCTCTTTAAGCGGGTGACAGCAGGTGTTTATTTTAAATGCAGAACAGGTAATTTATTGGTGTTCCACCCATGTGCTCTGTTCCCTGCGGGTATCCGCCCTGGCCAAGGATAGTGTTCATGATTCATGTAATAAAACCAGTTTAACAAACCCGTTCTGGTGCCCAAGGTGAAAGAGTCCTACACGTGAGGTGTTTCACCATGTTTAAATGGCTGTTCCACTTTCATTACAGCCTTTTGGAAGCATAACAATGTGACAACTTTCCCCAAAGACTTTTTGAAAGATCTGTTAGTTGTGCCAAACTAGAGCCTAACAGCAACCTCCAGTATGTGAACAGTCCAGCATCATGTTCTCATGATGAAGAAGGTGGGCATCCCTACCCGCTGGATCCATGATGTGACTTGTATGGTTTTTGATGTTTTAATCTTCTTATTGACTTCATGTAATTTCGAGTCAGTATTTTGCTACACCCTGCTCTGGGATTATTTTAGTGAAGAGCAGAACATTTCCCCATCCCTGAGCTAAGCCCTGAATGTTATAGGAAGTGTGTGCCAATAATAATTATTATCTATCTATCTATCTATCTATCTATCTATTTATTTATTTATATCCCGCCCATCTGGATGGGTTTCCCCAGCCATTCTGGGTGGCTTCCAACAAAATATTTAAAATACATTAAAACATCAGTCAAATAATAATAATAATGCCTGTTTTGTAGCAATACACTCTGCCCAAGCAGGTCTCTGGCCATTACTCCCTTCATACCCCACGACCAGACTAGATTCAAGTGGGGGGAAACCAACCATGATGCCATTCATCTGTTGGCCAGAGCCAAGGCTAAATGGGTTAATCCGCAAGCCTTTGCTGGATTGCCAAGAGAGGAATCATCACCCGGTTCCTAGTCCTGCTCTTCAGCACCCTCTCGTGGGATATGTACACACAGCAGCTTAAAGTGGATTCAGTGCATCCACACATTGTCCTCATGCAAATGGCAGCCTGAATCCTACACACAGCTGCTTTAATCTGGATTTCCCCAATATACAGATAACGCAGCAAAGGATATAAAGAAAATTTCGTAAGGGGAAAAAAGGCCAACATTGTGTGGACGAGTATTTTTATTATAAAAAAAAAACCTGGTGATGTTTTTTTCTGGATGCCCTCTATTAATGCCCTCTGTTACTAAGTCCTGTACTTTCATTGGCAAACTGCCTCCATGGGCCTGAGGCAACACACTCACTTTTTAAAAATCCCACTGTTTTGTGCAAGTGTGGTATATCGGAAAACTCGTATCTCAAAAATTAAAACAAATTGCCCAGTTCACAATGGGCCTCAGTTTTCCAGAACTCAGGGGGGATGGAGAATAACTAATTAAGAGAAAGGAACAGCAACAAGTTGATTTCGGTAGACAACCTGTTTATTGAACATTCTTCCTGATTTGTTTGTGGGAGGTTGTATGATACCTTATCAAGCATTTTTTTTATATATCACACTCTCCAAGGCATTGCCCCAGTGCTTTCCTTACTGCAAAAATCCCTTTTTCTTTGGAAGCAGCTTTCTTGTGTAAAAGGGCCCAATCCCCTTGAACTGCACCACCTGAATTTGCCAGGAATGTATTGAATCCCACGCACAAAACAGTAACAGCCTGGAAGTGGTCTCATTCTGGAGACAGGTAATTAATTAATTAATATTATTATTATTATTATTATTATTATTATTATTATTATTATTTTATTATTTACACCCTTCCCATCTTGAACCATTAATGGTGTTTGTACTCAATTCTTTCCTTCTACTCTTGTCTGTGGTTGACCAGGTTTGCCAGGTTTTTGAAAGGGGGGGGGGAATGAAAACCTTGTTTACTAAAAGCAAGGTGAGCACAGTCAAAAAAATTTACCTGCCTCCAGCTCCAGCCTGTTGTTGTCACCGGTTCTGTTGTTTTGCAAACCACACTTCCCCAGCCAGATGCATTCCTAGCCTTCCCTTCCTGCAAATGTGAGACTGGAGAGCCAATGCGAGAGCGATAAACCTGGGAGTGAGGAGGAGGAGGAGAACATGGCAGCACAGTGAGAGAAGCAGGAGCAATTTGTATCAGATCGACCTCATAACATTTTGGAGGACATCATTTTATACTAATCAATAGGAAAATATACTTTTGAGGGTAACTTTAATTATTTAACAAAACCCACATGCCACTTGATTTTAATAAAATATCTAAGTGGTTACGGTAATTAAAATTAAAGTCAAGCAATAAAGGTAAAGGTACCCCTGCCCGTCCGGGCCAGTCGTGTCCGACTCTAGCATTGTGCGCTCATCTCACTTAAGAGGCCGGGAGCCAGCGCTGTCCGAAGACACTTCTGGGTCACGTGGCCAGCGTGACGAAGCTGCTCTGGCGAGCCAGCACCAGCGCAGCACACGGAAACGCCATTTACCTTCCCGCTATAAAGCGGTACCTATTTATCTACTTGCACTTAGGGGTGCTTTCAAACTGCTAGGTGGGCAGGAGCTGGGACCGAAAGACGGGAGCTCACCCCGCCGCGGGGATTTGAACCGCCGACCATACGATCGGCAAGTCCTAGGCACTGAGGTTTTACCCACAGTGCCACCCGCGTCCCCAAAAGTCAAACAATAGGAGACTGTTAAAAACAGGAATTAAAAACATTCAAAAGATAATGTTGTGTGTGCTGGGGGAGATCTTGAATTTCACTCAGATTTCTACAGCAGAACTGTTGCTATCTAACCACTGTGATCAAAGAAGCACATTCAATATATGAGGCTGAAAGCTGGAGTTTCTCCCCAGAAAGGCTGCTGTGTGTTTGGACTATATTTTTAAAGGGAAACAATGTGCAATAATGCAAAACAGCCCGGGACTCCAAGGTCACATTTGACATACATCAGCTGGTGCCCTGAAGATGCTTTGGACTACAACTCCCATCAGTTCTAGTATCACAAAGTTGTGCCAGCTGGGGACTAGGGGAGTTGTAGTCCAAAGGGTACCGGCTTGGGCAAGGCTGGTATACAAAATTTTAAAGAGAGAATAAAGTAGAGAAGCTTTCTCTGGTGATGGTGTTCACACTCTGTTTAAGATGGCAAAAAATAATGTCAAATTTCACTGGAACCTACTTCCAAAAAGATTGGAAGCTATTTCTATGTGCCCTCCCCACCTCAATCTTGGCCCACAAGCTTTGCCATCCTCCTCTTCCTCCTAGAGTCAAATTTCCCTGCCCAGTGTTTGTGGAAGCTGCCCAGCTGCCCCCTTGATTTTCATGGGCAAATAGAGACACCGGGAGGGCTTGGCCTCTTCCTTCTCTTGTGTTTCATGTGGGCTTCTAGCCAGAGGAGCAAGCAGAGCCCTGCTGGGACCATCTTGCCTATCCTGCCAGACTGAGATGGCGCTAAGGCCACACGCAGCTCCCGGCTTAGCCCTGCTGCTCTGGGCCCTGTGCAGGACTGCTGTGCCTGTCACCATGCCTGAGGCTGTGCCAAGGGAGCACCAGGGACATTGCTACCAGCTTGCCCAGGAAAGATTGGCCTTTGAGGAAGCCCAGGCTGCCTGCGGCCGATGGGGAGGGCACTTGGCACAGGTCCCTTGTGAGGAGACAGGGACGTGGGGTGCTCTGAGAAGGAGGAGGGGGCAGCTGAGAGGGCCCTCTGGGATCTGGTGGGTCTCCAAGGGCCCAACCAAGCCTGTGGTGACAGGTAAGTCAGTCCTGTGGGGGCACCAGAGAGGGCTGGGCAGAGGCGGGGAGTGGTTTCTACTCCAAAGAGTGGAGGGTGCATCCTGGTTTCTATCACAAAGGCCAGGTCCCTTTACACAGCTGACCTGGCTGTGGTTAAAGGCTGGGATTTGGGGAGCCACATTGAGGGGCAGAGTGTGGAAGTGGGGGGCACTGCGCTGCAGAGAGCTGGCTCTTTTGCTTGTAGTGCAGAATTCTGCTTATTATCATCTGCTCTGTCAAGGGCATACCTCCCCGCTTTGCCTACTGTGGTCAGATCTTACAAGGGGGCAAGGCCCTCACCTTGCCCTGCCCAGCTTGCCACCATGCCCTTGGCAGCCTCTTATGTCTTTGCCCAGGAACCCAGCCGCCTCATCTGCATGGGACTCACCATCAGCCCCCCACCTGCACCTTCCTCTCCAACCTGGGCTTGCTGCAGGAGGCCACCGGGCCCACCTGCCGCCAGAGACATCCTTTCATCTGCGAATTTGGTGAGAGACCAGCTGGGCTGCCAGGGTGGGACCGTGACACCCTCACCCCACCCCAGTCCTGAGGACAGAGATTGCTCCTCCTGACCCAGGAGGGGCTCCCTTTCAGGATGGTCTTTTTTGCAGGTCCTGTGGAGGGAGGTGAATGCCCAGTCAAAGTGGCCAGGAGTGCCAACAGCTTCAGGCCTTGGCAAAAACAGAAGGCTCAGCTGGTAGGTGAGGGTAGCCAGTTCTCTTCCCTCCAAGTCCAAAGCAAATAGGCTTTCCCTCCTGCTGCCTGAAATCAAACTCCAGCGGATGCACTCCAGTGGAAGGCAGAGGATGGGGGGGGGGGGGGCAATAAAAACAGACTGTCTGCCACCTCTTAGCCACCCTCCAGACAATTCTTTTGGGCATGATTCCTGGGCAAACTCCTAACAGGGAACCCTTTGCCCTGCCCCTTCCAAGAAAGCCTATTGGGTGACATATCCTACCTGGCACAGTGGCACTGCTCTGTCCCACTCTTTTTTCTCTGTCTGCCACCAGGATCTGACCTCCATGGGGCGGAGGCCACAAAGGCTCATGCGGCGGCATCTGGGTGATAAGCAGAAGTACCCAGGTGATGTGGGGATTTATTGATTTCTGAAATAATGCATTGAAGAGTAGGTCATCTGCAATTATAAGCAACTGTGAGAGGCTGATCATCTTGGGTCATTCTGCTCATTTTAATAAACCCTTTAAATGCCCTAAAATAATATTTGTGGGGCTGAAAGGGATATTTTATCTTATTTCACATAGACCAGCTTTTCCAAAAGATTGTAGATGTCAGCACAACCAAAAGATATGCTTTCAATCTGCCTGTACAGAATTACAACTCCAACATTTACCAGTGGTATTTGTTTAAGCTATGCCCAAGGGGCAAGGCACCCGTGATTAATGGTTTTTAACAAGTTTTATTTCAGATAAACTTTTATTACCATGTTCTACCTCTTCAATGGAAAGAGCCTGAAGCAATGCTCAGGATGAAAATAAGCAACTATAATAATGTAAAACCAGGAATAAACTAGTAGCCAATGGATCTCTTATCATGAGGCTGATCCTTTTGCTGGTCAGGGCAGTGGTTTTCCCCTGAAAGGAAGCAGCTTGTTGTTGAAACAGGCCCACCGCAAGGAGTTTGTGTTTATGGAGGCCAAAACGCCTGTTTCTGTGTAGGGGGACCCTGAGGGGAGAAAAGACTCTTGCTCATACTTCTCCTTTTGCCTCCAGAGGCATCAGCAATCAGGGAGGCCTTGCAGGATGTTGTTCCCAGGACCTGGCAGCAGGTAAAAGAGCCCCACTGGGAGGGAGTATCTGGGGAGGGGACCCCCTTCAGCCCAGCCCCACTGAGGCCCACAGCAGAGCCACCAACCTTCCTCTGGCTCAAGACAGCCAACCTCTCTTCTGGTGGTTAGCACAGGCTTTATGTAGGCCGGAAACCCCTTATTCAGTGGTCTGCCTTTGCCTGCCAGCATTTGAGCCCAAACTCCTGATTCTGCCTGCAGGAGCTGCTCCAGCGACTGACACTGCCGGTGAACAATGGTGCCTGGAGTGCCTCTGAGCTGGTATGATTGGGCCCATAGGGAGGGCAGATGCCCCAGAAGGGGCTGAGCCCCAACTCCAAAGGCTGTGTAGCTCCCATGGGGAACCTGAAGAAAGAGTCAGGCCAAGTCCTGAGAGGATCTTTCCTCCAAGAGAGGTGATGGGGAACATTTCATGGAAGGAGTCGAGGCATCCCCATTAGTGCTGAGGGTCAATAATCAGTGTGGGCAATGCATGGGCATGGAGGAACATTAACATTATGTGCCTTTGCGTGCCAGGAAGAGGAGGTGGGATTTCTTCAGGCTGTCAGTGAGGACCTGCTGAAAAGGAGGCCTCCAGCCTCCCCACACTGGCACCTCCTCAACCTCCTGGCAGTCCATGGCACCAGCCGGCTCCTGCAGGTCATTCTGGGCCCCTGCTCACCCAACGTCAACATCCAGGTGAGGATATGCCACACTCCCGGGTCCCCTGATGGGGAGGGACAGGCAGGTGCATGGGTCCCTTCATCCCATATTGCCCCATCTTGGATGGAGATTGAGTCCCCAGTAACTGCCCACTTCTCCCTCCAGCAGCATGAGGCCCTTACTGGCACCCTGATGCAGATCCTTCACAAGCTGGAGCAAGCTCTTCAGGAACTGGGGGGCAGCAGTGATGCCATCACCATGGAGACGCCTCTCATCAGCATCTATACACACAGGTAAGCTACCAGGCTTGCAGCCACTGGGTGACGGGGAAGGTAGGAAGCTTGACTGGTCTGGGAAGGGAAGGGAGAAAGATCTTGGCAGGAAGTGTCCAAGGGAAAAGGCCTTGAGGTAGCCATCTGCCCTTCCCTCATCATGGCAGCTGGCTCACATTTGCCTGGCTGTCCTGCAGATTGGCAACTCTCCTGGGGCACCCTGGTCCCAGGCACCATCTGCTGTGCCCTGGCTCTAACCCTAATTCTCTTTGTCTCCCTGGCTCAGGGTGAACTCTTCCAGGCTGGGCAATATGGCGTTCTCCTTCCCTGGCAACCCATGGGCAGCCAGAGTCATTTTGCCAGAGCAGTCTGCGCTGGGCTCCATCATGCCACAGAATATTCCAGTGGATGTGCAGGTCAGAGGGAGCAGGAGTATGTGGCTGGCCCTCTCCTTTGGACTGGGCACAGGGGCCTTCCCTTTCCATGAAACAGAAACTCTCCTCTGCCAACTGCTGCTACCCCAGGAGGAGGAGGAAGGCAGAGAGCACCCAGCCAAGGAGTCGCTTGCTGTGCTGTGGGATGCACTGGGGCCCAGCACTCAGAAGTGACTTGGCTCCTTCAGATCAGCCTGACGATGCACCCAGAGGCATCTTCCCTCCCTCCCTCTTCTGGAGCCTCATGCTTCTGGGCTGGACTCCAAACATTTCATGAAACCCCTTTGCCAACACCCCTGCAACCAAGGCCCCCTGACTTAGCCCTACTCAATCTACCTACCCAGTGCTTCCGACAGTAAGCAGCCATGTTTCCAAAAATGGGCAGCAGAGCGTGAGGAGGCGGGGAGGAGCGTCCAGCCATCCTGCCAAGTGTGGCCATGTGGCCAAGCAGGCATGGCTGGTGGGGCAGGCCCCCACAGCAGTGGCGCTGCCCTTTCTTCTTTTCTCCCTCTCTTTAGATGGTGAGCTTCCTGGGCAGCCCCTTTCCCCCGAGCTCTGAGCAAGGGGTCACAGGAGCTGTAGCTGAACTCAACCTCCTTTCTGAGGGCAGCCAGATCAGCGTTAGCAACCTGAGCACCCCTGTCCAGGTATGTCCTGCCTAGAGACTTTTGGCTGAGTTGAGCCTTCCTCCCTGTAAGGGGGTGGACTATTGAGCATCTCCAAAGGGCAAGGACAGCCCTCCAGGATCATTTCTCATGGCAGGATCTCATGGTGTGGAGATAAGCTGGATTAGCCACCAGGTAGGCCAGCCGCTTAGCCTGGGAGAGCCTTAGGGTCTGGTCTCTCTGTCATCAACCTTCCCTCTCTCCCACCGCAGCTCACCTCCATCAGTGAGGCTGCCTCTGCTCAGGGTGAGAGCCTGAGGCAGCTGCTCATCTCACTGTGGTGGTGCAGTAGCAGCCAGTGACATCCTGCTCTCTTTTCCCATCCCAGATTTTCCTGCCCCGGGTTGTGCCTTCAGCCCCTGCAGAGCCAGCTGCCTTCCTCTCTCCAGGGGAGGCCCTCCTTCTGACTGCGAACGTGACATGGACAGGGGGATCCCTGATGATCCACGCTCACCTGGACCCTGTGGGGCCTCTGGAGCTCTTCCTGCAGCCGAGCGAGCAACTCCGGGAGCCCATTGAGCCCAACATCGGCCTGGGTATATCAAGAGGACAGAAGAGCTGGCTTCTGCTTCCACTTTTGGGCTGGGGAGTGTGAGGACCTCTTCCTAAAATGGTTTCCCTTTTGTGTTGCCCCCCGCCCCCATCTCCTGCAGATGGCTACACTTGGCTAGTGAAGGAGGAAGTTCTTCGTGACCTGAGAGGAGCCCTTCAGTTCCTGGTGGTGCCACTGAACCTCTCTGCCAGCCAGGGTCCTGCCACCTTACATGTCAGCACCTATGGGATCCAGTGCGTCTCCCGGCACCTGCCTGATGCCCAGTGGCAAGAGGCAGGCTGCAAGGTGAGTCTTGGCGTTCAAGAAACAAAGGGAATCTGGGTACCTTGCGCCCCCTACTGCCGGAGGCAGGGAAGAATCAGAATCTGGTCCTTAAAAACACTTCTATCCCATTTCAAGACCAGACTGCCTGCTTCTTTATTTAAAACATCTGGATCTCTGTTTTGTGAGAAATATCCAAGGTGATCTGCTGCCCAGAAGCGCCCTTAATCCCACCCTGTTTGCAGGTAGGAGAGAGCAGCAGCCTGGCGGAAGGCCACTGCCTCTGCACCCACCTCTCCTTCTTTGGCAGCAGCTTCTGGGTGGCGCCAGTCCAGCTGGATGTGGTGCGCACAGCAGAGTACTTTAGCCAGGTGAACAAGAACCCAGTTCTGGTCGTGGTCCTGGGAGTCGTCTATGCCCTCTACTTGGTGGGGGTGGCCTGGGCCCGCTGGTTGGATACACGCCTCCTGCACCAGGTAAGTTGCTGGGGGGTGAGAGGGCCAGAGGTAGGGGGGGCGGTCTGGCAGCAAGCAGCACAAACTCACAGGCCCTTGGCAGCTCTTAGGTGGTTGAAATATACTCAGAGTCGCAAAGTGATTTCATGCTCTTTATTCAGCTCATAGTGGTGAGGAGGAATGAATAAATGTCCCCTCACAGTATCTGCTTTATATACATTATTTACACAATGGGCTGCACATGATTGGCTAATTCTGGAATTCTACTGTAAGCCAATCAGGTTGTGGATTCACTTCTATCTGGAGCAGGATTGGGTGGTTCCTGCCAACCAATCATACTGCTGCATTGTTCTAGGACCAATCAGACTGCTGCATTCTGAATCCTATTGTTCTAGGACCAATCAGACTGCTGCCTTTTGGATCCTATTGTTCTAGGACCAATCAGACTGCTACAGTTTGGATCCTATTCAACTCAGTACATAACACCCCTCCCCTCTAAGTTCCAGTCCTGCCCGGGAGGTCGCATTCATAGTCCTCAAGGTATGCCGGCGGCCTACGTGTGCGTTGTGGCCTGGGGTGTTCCCTGGTCCGGGCTCCGGGTTCTGGCTCGTGTTCCAAGGATGCTGGCTGTGATGCGGCTGTTTGGTCTGGTGCAACCGGCTCGCTCAGTCGTGGTTCTGGTTCCGGTGTCCTTTCGGCCTCACGGGTCCTCTCTGTATTTACTGATTCTGCCTCTCCTGCTGGCCCCTCCTGCTCTATGGGCCTCACTGCCCCGCTGTTCCCTTGGGACTCCTCTGACCTGTCCTCCTCCTGGTTTTCTCCCGGGAATCGTCGCCGTATCTGGTCGCAGTGGCGGCGCCAGCATTGCCCCCCATCCGTTAGCACCTCGTACGACACGGGGCCAGTGACCCTGGTGATTGTGGCGGGTACCCATGCTGGGCCTGCCCCAAAATTCTTTGCGTACACTGGGTCCTGGGCCTCGAAGGTCCGGGGGTTCCTGCCTTCCCCCACCACTACCTCATCCTGAGCTCTATCGGGGTGAAGGCGGTCCAATCTGATTGCAAGGCGCCGACCCATTAGTAGTTCAGCGGGGCTCCGGCCAGTCGTTGAGCTGGGGGTGCTGTGCTGTGCTAGAAGGAATGTGGCAAGGCGGTACTCCCAGTCCCCTTGCGTCATGCGGCGAAGGGTGTCCTTGGTGGTCCGCACCATGCGTTCTGCTTGGCCATTGGTGGCAGGGTGGAACGGCGCCGAACGGATGTGGCGGATGGCGTTCTGCGCTGTGAAGGTTTGGAATTCTCCTGACGTAAATGCAGTCCCGTTGTCTGAGACGAGAGTGTCAGGGAGCCCGTGGGTTGCAAACAGCCTGCGTAGTACCCGGATGGCTGCGGACGTGGAAGTGGACGGTACCAGTGCGACTTCCAGCCATTTGGTGTAGGAGTCCACCACTATGAAGAATGTTTTCCCCTGAAAGGGGCCAGCGAAATCCACATGCAGGCGTGACCATGGTGCTCGGGCGGACTCCCAGGACTGGACTGGGGCCCTTGGGGGATCTGGGCGGGATTCTTGGCAGGCCTGGCAGTGTTTGACCCAGGCCTCTATCTCTCCATCGATCCCCGGCCACCACACATAACTCCTGGCAAGGGCCTTCATTCTTACTACCCCTGGATGTGTCTCGTGTAGGGCTGTGAGGACCCTTTTGCAGAGGGGCTGGGGAACAACGACTCTGCTTCCCCATAACAGGCACCCCTTGTGGGCCGACAGTTCATGTTTGCGGGTTGTGTAGCCGGCGAATTCTGGCCCGGGGCTGCTGCTGGGCCATCCCCTCCACACCCAGTCCAGGACCCGGGAGATGACCCTATCTTTCTTGGAATGGTGTGCAACTTCTTGTGCCTGAATGGGGCGGTCGGGAAGCAGCTCCAGGCTCATAACCTCTTGTGCAGGTGCTGGGTCAGGGCCTGTTTCCGGTAGTGGTAGCCTGCTGAGGGCGTCCGCATGGCCCATCGCCTTCCCAGGTCGGTGAATCAGTGCATACTGGTAGCTGGCAAGGAAAATTGACCACCTGAGGACGCGAGGAGACAGCACTTGGGGGGTCTGCTTTTCGGGGGCAAACAAGCCAAGCAACGGCTTGTGGTCAGTCACCACGGTGAAGGGCCGCCCGTACAAGAAATCATGGAATTTTTTTACTCCCTTTACGATTGCCAGACCCTCCTTGTCGATTTGCGAGTAGTTCCGCTCGGTTGTGTTGAGTGTCTGGGAAAAGTACGCCACCGGTACCTCTCTTCCATCCGGGAGTTGGTGCCCCAGGACAGCTCCAATGCCATAGGGTGAGGCGTCGCATGCTAGCACCACCGGCAGCCTCTCGTCGAAGTGTGCCAAGACCGAGTTTGAGACAAGCAAGTCCTTGACTGCCTGGAATGCGGCCTCCTGGCGCTGGCCCCACACCCAAGGGGCCCGCTTGTCCAGGAGTCTGTGTAGGGGCTCCGCTACCGCCGCCTTGTGGGGAAGGAAGGAATGGTAAAAGTTCAATAGTCCCAAGAAGGCCTGAAGTTCAGTCTTGCTCTTGGGCGCTGGGGCATCACAAATGGCCCGTACCTTGTCCCCAGTCGGGTGGACCCCTTCTGCGTCCACCATAAATCCCAGAAAGTCCACCTGAGGCACTCCTAGTAGACATTTTTCCCGCTTCACCTTGAGACCCGCCGTCTGGAAACGGTGCAGAACGGTGCGGAGGCGGTCCTCAAACTCCTCTGGTGTGGGGCCGGCAATCAACACATCATCGAAGAAGGGGGTGACGCCAGGAATCCCTTTAAGGAGAGAGTCCATTATATTCTGGAATATGCCTGGTGCCACGCTGACACCGAATTGCAGCCGCTTTACCCTGAACGCTCCTCTGTGCGTCACAATCGTCTGTGCCTCTGCTGTGGCCTCATCTACTGGCAGCTGTTGATATGCTTGGGCCAAGTCCAGCTTGCCAAAAATTTTCGACCCAGCCAGGGTGGCAAGGACATGGCTGACCACTGGCACTGGGTATGCGTGGGCCGTGAGGGCCTTGTTTATGGTACATTTGTAGTCTGCGCAGATGCGGACCGAACCATTAGGCTTGACGGGTGTGACGATTGGGGTTTCCCAGGGAGCATTAGGCACCGGCTCCAGCACTCCTTGCTCTACGAGTCGGTCCAATTCCTCGTCTATACGGGGTTTCAAGGCGAACGGGACCCGGCGGGCCTTGAGCCTGACCGGTCGTACTGCGGGGTCAAGCTGTAGCGCAATGGGGGGGCCCGTATACTGTCCCAATTTCCCATCGAAAACCCCTGGAAATTCCTTGCATATGGCGTCCACGTCCACTTGTAAGCTAGTGTGGTTCACCCCGGTGACAGCTAGCCCCAGTGGTCCAAACCATGCCAATCCCAGTAAGCTAATGTAGGGGCCCTTGACCACAAGCAAGTCCAGTTGCCGCGTCCGCCCTCGGTATTGCACCCTGAAGGTCCCCACCCCCATTGTGGGGACCTTACGTTTCTGGAAGTCCCGGAGGGTGAATGGGGCCGGCCTGAGTTTAGGACCCCCAGTGGGACACAGTTTCCTTAAGGTCCTTGCCGAGATTATGGATAGAGTTGAACCCGTGTCAAGCTCCATGCGGCATGGGGCCCCCTCTATCTGTACCTCTACATAAATTTTCTCTACGTTGGGGTGGGGCAACTGGTATACCTGGAAGTCCGTGAGCTCCGTCGAGTTGCCTTGGTGCGTTGGGCCCCGGGACCTGGGGCTCTTGGATTGGTCATCTGATGCCTGGTGTCGGGTGGGCCGAGCCCGACACACCCGGGCGACGTGTCCCGATTTTCTGCACTGCCGGCACTCTGCGTTGCGGAAACGGCAGGTCCTCCTCTCGTGACTCTCCCCGCAGCTTGCGCAGTTCCCTCCTTCTCGTCGAGGCAGCTGTGGTCTGTGCGCTGCTTGAGTGCGCTGCTGTACTCGGTGCACCTCCTCCCTGTCGGATCCTGAGTCGTCGGTGAGGTCTTCATGGTGGACCCTCGGTTGGGATGGCAGGCTCGGCCGTGCCTCTTGGGTCGACCTCTCGGCAGCTTCTGTTGCCAGGGCCTCCTCCAGAGCGACCTGGAACGTTAGGTCCTTCTTAGCGTAGAGGCGCCGTTGCAGCTTCTCATCCTTCAGGCCACCGACGAGGCGGTCACGAAGCATGTTCTCCAGCTCTGAGAAGTTGCAGAACCGGGCGGCTTGGCGGAGAGAGGTCACAAACCCAGTTATGGTTTCCCCAGGGGCTTGCCGCTTTGCGTAGAAGGCATTTCGACGAGCCACCACTGAGGGCTGCGGCGAAAAGTGCCCCTTCAGCTGTTCCATTATTGTTTTGTATGGAACAGTAGCGACGTCTTCAGGCGCAAGGAGAGCCCGGGTGATTTCAAACGTCTCCTCTCCGCAGACGCTGAAGAATATCGCCCTCTTCTTGGCGTCTTCTTCGTCGGTGACCCCTTTGGCTTCTAGGAGGAAGGTGAAACGGGAGGCGTACGCTTCCCAGTCTCCAGATGCTGGGTTGAATGGCGAGAAGCTGCTGTTGGCTGCCATTCTGAGTTCCTTGTGCCCCGGAGCTGAAGCCTGGATACACGGTGCGAGGCAGCGGTGCGGCAGTTGGCGGTGCTGCGGTGCTGTGTGTGGCAGTCAGCTCAGCGGGATCCCACCTTCGTCGCCAGTGAAATATACTCAGAGTCGCAAAGTGATTTCATGCTCTTTATTCAGCTCATAGTGGTGAGGAGGAATGAATAAATGTCCCCTCACAGTATCTGCTTTATATACATTATTTACACAATGGGCTGCACATGATTGGCTAATTCTGGAATTCTACTGTAAGCCAATCAGGTTGTGGATTCACTTCTATCTGGAGCAGGATTGGGTGGTTCCTGCCAACCAATCATACTGCTGCATTGTTCTAGGACCAATCAGACTGCTGCATTCTGAATCCTATTGTTCTAGGACCAATCAGACTGCTGCCTTTTGGATCCTATTGTTCTAGGACCAATCAGACTGCTACAGTTTGGATCCTATTCAACTCAGTACATAACAGTGGTGATGCTCCCAGAAGGGCAGGTCATGCAGCAACAGCCACCATTTGGAGACTGAACTCTTGGAGGGTCTCCAGCTGCTCTCCCACGCCATGTGGAGAGGAAAGGACTCTGATCTCCTCACCCCCACCCCAAAAGGGTGTGGCTGGCTAGGGGCGGGGAAGGCTTCTTATTTGCTACTAATGGTCATGACTGCATTTTGCTCTCTATAAACATACAGCTGAGTGAGATGCAGCTAACTCTGTTCTTTCTAATGATTCCATGTGGATTTAAGGTTTGCATATCTCTTCGCCAGCAAATGAGATCCCCTTATTCTGGTCTTCACTGGGGCCAAGTGGAAAGGACAACTGTATGTATGGGGCCTCAGCGCTCTCTGCTCTCCTGCGCTGTTCCGTAGCAGAGCATGACCCTAGAAACGCCACCCTTCACACCCCTCTCCCTCTCCCAGGCAGGGCCAGTCCTCCTGTCCGATGATGATCCCTGTGCCCAGTATGGCTACCTGCTCCAGATCTGCCTGCATGGGCAGCAGAAGGCCCCCGGAGGCAGCCCCTGTGTGAGTGGTCTGCCCTGAGTGATGGAGGGGGTGGGGTGCCTGGTCTTTGCCCCAGAGCTCACCCAGCCCTTTCATCTCCAGCAGGTCTGCATCTGCCTGCAGGGATCGTCTGGTGTCAGCAAGCCTCGGCGCCTGCCCCTGGATGCCAGCCTCTTCCTCCTACGGGAGCCATACCCATTGGGAGAGCTCCAGAGCATTTGGTTGTGGCAGGAGCCCCACTCCGCCCCACAGCTGCCCTGGTCAGTCTGCCCAGAAGCAGGGTGGGTGGGTGACATCCCACTTGGCGACATTGTGCTGGCATGCGGGCACTGCCCACCTCCCATGGCTTGGCTCTGGGGTGCCAGCCTGCCTCTGCTGGACATGCCACAACTCTCCCTCTCTCTGAATAGGGCAGAGGTGGTTATTGTGTCAGGGTGCCCATCCTCAGGCACCCTGAGGAGGTGGGGCTGGGGGGGGGGTCAGCAGCACACCTAGCACTCATCCAGTAGGGAAGCCTCTTGCCTCTTCCTGAAAAGGACTTTCTTCTAAGTGGGGCACTAAGAGCACTCATTACCCATTCCCTTCCCTCAGGCATATCGCCCACATCACAGTGCGAGACCTGCAGCAAAGTAGGAGGTTCCATTTCTCTTGCCAGCCGTGGCACGTCCTAGCAGCAGGGGCCCCACACAGCACCGCCCAGCATTTCCTAGCAGCTCCACAGCACCAGCTAACAGCATTCTGGTAGGCTTACCAAGAGACGGGGGAGTCTGTTTTGGTGTCCTCAGCCCCCACCTGACCACTGTGCATGAACTTAGCAGGGATCTCCGAACTGCCTGCTCCCAGGCAGAGCTGGAGACTCCAGCTGTCTTCCTCCTCTGGCTCTCCCATAGCCTGGCCTTGGGTCCTGCTCCCACCCACCCATCTACCGATCTCTCTGCAGGCCCATCTTCCGGCAAAGGACCCTGAGTGGTCTTCGGGAGGAGCACACAGTGCTAACAGTGCTGCTGACCCGAACAGGCCACGGGCGGCCCGTCACCCGGGTCCAGGGCCTCTCCTGCGGCTTCTGCCTCCTCCTTTGCTCTGCCCTTGTCAGCCTCATGTTCTGGGAGGTGCCCCACGATTCACCCGAGCTCCTGAGTGTTGGTAAGGGTTGTTCCACATGGGATATCTCCCAAGGGCCACTAGCATAGAAAAGGGGGCTGTGCAACTCCTCTGCTCCAACTCCTGCCAGTGGAGAAAAGTCCCTCCTGCCACAACTGGAGGGACAAACACAGTCATACCCTTTGGGCCGGCAGGAGGGAGGTTCATGTATTAGGACTTTGGAAGAGCCTGGGTGCAGCTGGATCAGGCCAACTGCGGGTGGGATCTAGCCTAGCATCATGCTTCTCACACAATGGCCACCCGATGCCTCCTGGGAAGCCCACAAGCAAGGCTCCTCTCCTACATTTGATCCCCCACCCCCTGAATCTGGAGGCATCCTGCCTCTGATTGTGCAGGTAGCAGTTGGTGCCTCCTTCCAGCTTCCTTGGGGCACAAAGAGTGGTGGCTGGTAGGTCCACTTGCAGGCACTTTCCTCCCGTTGATACACAGGCAGCTGCTTCTCCCTCTCCTGGAAGGACATCATGATCAGTGTGGAGAGTGCCTTGATTACCTTCCCCGTCAACTTGCTCCTTGTATTCATCTTCCGCCACGCTGAACCACGCAAGAGCCTTGCAAAGCCCGGCCTGGCAACAGCTGTGCCCAGTGCCCCTGCCAGCCCAACAACCCTGGACACTGTGCATGAGGTAGGGACAAGAGCTCTCCAGGACCCAGGACATTTTCCCCATTGTGCCTCCCCTTGGAATAAGGTCAAGGCTGAGCTGGCAGTGGACAAGAACCCCCACCCGATCCCCAGCTACCTCTTCCCCAAGCCCCCCAGGATCCTTCTTGCACCAGTGAACTTGGTCCCAGGGAGAAGTTTTTGCATTTGCAGATACAGCAAGCACTGGCTTGCCAGAGAGTTTTCTCTGTGGCACTTATGGGATGGCTTTTAATAGGTAGGAGAGGATATGTTAATGGTAATTTATCCCTCCAGGTGCCCACATTTGTGGGTTGAACATACAAAGAGATCAGCTTATCGCTTCGTTTAAAACACAGGGCTGAGCAGAGTTCAAAGTCTCATCCTCAGCAGAAAAATAGAAAGCATAGGAAAAGGCTATGAAGCATTCATTAAATTCAGTCCAGCCACAAAGCAAGCTGGTTGCCCCTTAACAAAGAACCAGACACAGACTGAGAAGTAAGTTTAAAATATGTTTACTTACTCATAGTCATGCAATTGTTCTCAGCAGCAACAGCAGTAAAATAAATGCAGGCAAAATACTTATATTTACAGTATGAACAGCTTGAGGCATGTGGCCAATGCTGGAGCGATAGGATATATGTCTGCTCCATCACTGGCTGAAGAGAAAAGAGAGAGGGAAGGAACAGGAAATACTTTGATTCTTCATTTCCAAGAGAGGAGGGAAAATGACCTCACACAGAACCATCTCTACCAATTACATTTCTATGGTCTGAGTCTCTCTATCAATAATGTGACCCAATGGTCTTAACCCCTTCACATGCTAACTCACAAAAATATGCATTGTTAGATTTGGCTGCAAATCTCCCACAACACTTCTCCCATCTGCTACATCTTCTTGTGCCCAGCTTTGCCCACCTTACCCTCAGCCTGTTGGGTGCATCTGTGCCCCAGTCGCCTGCCACTCTCCCGTCTACCCGTGCTTGTCTTTCCCTTCCTAGAGCCTGCGTGGGGCAGTGGAGACACTGAGCAAAGCCAGCAAGCAGAGCCAACAGCTGCTACATCCCGACATGGACCTTGAGGAGCTTCTGCAGTGGCTGGCTCGTTTTATCCACCCTGATCCTGGGGAGGAAGAGGAGGCAGCAGGTGAGAGCCCAGCCATGCCTGCCTGCCTGCCTGCCTTGGGCAGCCCTGCTAGACCCCCAGAGGATGGTGACGCTATGGCTTCTGCTTGCAGGGAGGGAGCCCAAGATCTCCAGTGTGGCGTCCAGTCCTGATGCGCTACACCAGACCTACTGCAACCGCTACCTCCTCCTGAAGCTGCGGCACATCTCCCGTCTCCTGGGAGAGCTGGAACTAGGAGTCCCGACAGCCAAGCACCCTCCGGCTCTGCAGCAGCGCGTGGAGGAGATGGCCAGGCGTCTCGAGCTAGCAAGCCCCATCCGGTCTCGCTCCATGTAGGTAGCTCAGACAGGCTCCGTGAGCAGGCAGGGAAGCCTACCCTGCAGAGCCTCCTCCTCATGCCTTCCTCTTGTTCCTCCACAGCCGAAGGTGGCACTTGCCCTGGTGGGGCGCCTGGGTGGGGTGGGCCCTGCTGGTCTCCCTCAGCGCAGTGGCCACCTTCTTCTCCTTGCTCTATGGCTTCCACTATGGCAAGGAGAGCACCGAATGCTGGCTCATCTCCACTGCCATCTCCATGGGCCAGGCCCTCTTCGTCCTGCAGCCCCTCAAGGTACTTCCCAGCCAGGCTGAGCAAACCCAGCATTCCTGGGGGGCCTTCTCACGGGAGGTCGGGTTACCAGACCTCTAAGTCTGATCTGAAGTCTTCAGGTTTGCCTAGTACCCTCCAGGTGGCAGGTGAAGGGCTTGAATCGCTAGATGGGTGAAAGTTCCAATGGTGTGTGTGTGTACACAGAAAACTGTGTATAGAGTGTGCGCACTTTGGACCAGCAGGAGCTGGATGCAAATTATAGCATAGACACTCTGGGGGACAACCTCCACTCTTCTCCTAATCAACCTCTGTCTCTAGGACCCTTGTGACTATACCAGGGTCTGTGCCCCTGACACCACCAGGGGCAGCCCCTAGGTCTCAGGTTTGGGCCCTGACATGTCAGGGTCTGTGATACTCCTCAACTGGCAACCTGTAAGAGAGGGGACACCTCAGCAGCAGCAGCAGAAATCATGGTGCACATACTTCTTCCTCATCTCACGTATGTGTCTGCCACCTGCCTGCCTGCCTGGGACAGGTGTCTGGCATTGGAGCACTGCAAACACCCACTGCATCTCCTCTCTTCCTCCCATGAATTTCAAGGGGGTGGGGGAGAATTTAACCAAAGCACCCTCACACATACACCAGTTTGTTGTGGTGTTTTAGCACAAAGTGAGGGGCTTGGCTCATCTGGAGAAAGGGAAGCCTACAGATGCTCCCTCTATTTTATGGATGGGAGGGGGGCAAAATGGCTGTGGATCCTGCCCATCCCTCTTCTCCCATGAAATCCACTGCAGGTGATAAGTTTTGCCATCTTCTGTGCCCTGATACTGAAGAAAGCAGAGGATGAAGATGAGGCAGCCCTGGACCTGGAAGACCGGTAAAGCGAGGAAGTTGGCTTGCAGAAGTGGAAAGGCAGGATGAATTGAAGGAGGGAAGGGGAAAGGGGCCTCTCCGGAGAGGATGGGGTCCTGGACTGCCTCCAAGTAGAGAAGGGCAAAGGTGGCACTGAGAATGCCCTGCACCAACTGCAGAAAACAAACTCAAGTTCAGAAAATTCAAGACAGGCGCCAGGCAAGCGGAAGGGTTTTCAGTACTACGTCTGTTCCTTTTTCCACCTCCCATAAGGGAAGGTTATGCACACACAGGGAAGAATCACACCTCTCCACTTTGGCTCGGTATGACTAGGGGCCCACCTGGACCATTCCTCTGCTGCTTTGGGTGGCCAGGCAAGGCATGCAGGCTTGGTGGAGGAATCCAGTTGCTGGTGTGGGGACCTCTGGTTGCCAAGAGCAGGTAGCCCAGGGCCAGCTCTGGGAGAGGCAGAGTGGCTACACTAAGCATCTCCTGGGCTTGCTAAACAGGAAGGAAACACATTGAACTGAAGCCCCTGCAAGAGTAGGACTGGGACTGTCCCCTATGGAAGGGGAGAAGACTGGGGAGGGACTAAAAGGTGGTGACTGGCATGTGCACAGTGGGGGTGGAGAGGAGTCACCACCCAGTGGCAGAGCAGCTGCTTTGCAGGCAGAAGGCCCCCTGCCTTCCTAACTCTTGACACTCCCCATTAAAAAGCTCTAGAGTAGTCTCTTGGCTCGTGGCCTTGAAACGCCACTGCCAGTTAGACTAGAGCAGACATATTAGGTTACCGGTAATTTGACCATCCTAAGGGACACTGCAGCTCCAGGACTGGGGCCAAGGGAGCAGAAAATATGCTGGGAAGCAGTCCTAGGGCCCCATCCTGACCCACGTCTTTGACCTCTGTGATTGCAGGCTGTGCTCTCTCCAGTGATGGGAGGGCAACTTTCTGCGAGGCCACCTTGGCTTTTGCCACGCCATGTGCCCAAGACCTCCAATCAGCCTCTCCAACATGATGTCACCCACACCTGTACAAAGGCCAGGACCATCTCTCCGGAGGAACGGGAGGGCACAGTATGGGAGGGGGACAGCGAAGCCCCATTCTGTAACCTGCCAATGGAGCCAACCCTGAACTCACCGAGTGTTGAAAGAGTTGGGATGCAACTCAGCTTGCTGAGGGTTTGCATGAGGTTAAAGTGGATAGAGAAGGGAACCTCCAAGATTGTCTAACTGCCCTTTGATCTCTGTGATGACCTTTCCTTTACTATTAGACTGATATTCTTAGGGTTCCTAACAGTGACCAAACTTCCTGCTTCCCCCTCTTCCTTCTGAAGCTGAAGGAGAGAGGACATCTATGGATGTATCTCTGCCAAGAGTAAAGAGCAAGTATGACTCCCTTGTAGCTTTAAGATTAATTAGCTAAAACTAGTAACTCTTTTCTATCCAAGTATATATTTCTTATAATAAATGGAGCTTTATTATATTCCAATTTTAAGTACTCTGTGTGTGATTGCAATGAAGGCAACCCTCCTCTCCCCAGTAAGAAGTCTATGTGAGGTCAGCTTCCAAGCTGTGTGCTATCCTGCAAAGTGATTCAACACTAGGCATGGCCCATACCGAATAAATGGCAGGCTACAGGTCAGTGGTGTCCGTGGAAGCTCTCTTTCACGCTCTGAGGACATCATGATTGGTTGCTCAGGGGCCCAGGCCCAGGACAGGCCCAGATCCAGACACCCATTCCCACTTCAAGCGCCCTGGTGGCCCCCTGGCAGTGACATGCAGTAAATTGTAAAACGTCATGTGGCTGGCTGGAGACTTGCCAGCCCTTGTCCAGAAGTATCATAGAACTGTAGTGTTGGAAGGGACCATGAGGGTCATCTACTCCTACCTCCTGAGGAATCGCGCTAGCACAACCTCCCTGGAAGGAGGGTCCCTTCGCCTCCGCTTAGAAACCTCTAATGAAGGGGAGTCTGCCACCTTCCTGTCTGCCCCACTCCCAAACCCCTTGAAATCCCATTTCTTGTCAACCGAACTGCTTGGTTATCATACTGTTCTCTGGAGCAAGAGGAATGGGATGAGCCTCCTGGGCTCTCAACATTTGCCTGCCAACATGCCTTTTATCCAGCAGACAATGCAGTTGCCCCTCCTTTCTTCCCCGCCGGGGTGCAGACAATGGCACCCTCTTCTTTGCAAACAAGAGGGCCCATCTCCAGCTGGAGCACCAGGTGCTGCACCTGTTCAGCCTCTGGGTGTGGCGCTGCTCTGCTCCTCTTTTCAGCAGCTCCCCCACCTGCTTTCTCAGTTGGTGGGTTGAGCGTGCACGGTGGGGGGCGGGGGCGGTTTAGACTATTAAAGGGTGGCCCCGGACCAGCTTGCTCCAAAGAGGGAGCGGCATGGGGCTCCCTATAGGGATGTGGCTCTGGCTCTGGGCCGCACAGGTCTCTTCGGAGGAATCGGAGCCCGCCTGCCTGCCCGTGGCAGGAGAGGACTGCTATCGGCTGCTCCGGTGGCCACAACCCGCCTTGCGTGCAGTGATTTTGTGCAGACAATCCCACGGCCGGCTCCTCCACACGTGGAACCAGCAGATCCAGGACGCCCTGCGCGACCGCCTGGACGACAGGAGCAAAACCTGGATCGGGGCTGCAGCAAAGGCGCTCCCAGAAGTGAGCCACCCTGGCAAAGGTGAGAGCGGGGCGGGGGCGCAGAGGCCCAACAGCAGCACCGCAGAAGAGGGGCAGCAGCAGCCAATTCCAGTATACGCTCCCGGGATGTGTGTTATTCCCCACTCAGCATCTCTGACTCGCCCAGACGCCAAACCCCTCAGGGCAAGACCGCCACCCTCCCTACACAAGGTGGGACCACCGTCTCCTCGTGGGGATCGAGGCGGAGCAGCCAAGCTTCTCACTTCAAGGGCCCAGCCAGGCCCTGCAGACCCTTCCCTCCGTCGAGGAACCCCGCCCACCAGCGTTTCAAGGACACTCAGGATGGCAACCATCCTCCCATGCCAAGCCCCGCTGCTGATGGCTCAGCTCTGCAGTCTGTGACAGGCAGTCAAGGAGTGGGGTTAAAAATAATAATAATGCAAGGCTGTCCGAGGGTTTGCTACCAGGCACTCACCCTATGCAAAGGCTCCCCTTAAACCACTTGCCACCACTGGGAGACTCTAGTCTGGAGAGGGAGCGGAGCCCTACAGGGGGCGCTCAGGGCAGCCTCAGCCGGAAAGCCTTATCCTAAGAAAATCCCCCAAAGGCAAACAACTGGCGGGCTGGTGCTGAGTGTGGGGTGGCGGGGAAGAGGGATAACCGTGTCTGACGGCGGCGCCTACTCTCCGCAGACCACTGCAAAGTCCTCGTCCGGAATGGGGACCAATTCTATACCAGGAGGGAGGAGTGTGACCAGAAGCACTTTTTCATCTGCCAGTCTGGTGCGTGAGTCTGCCCGCCCCCCGGGGTGGGAGTTCGTGCCCTCATTCCGCACCCACAGGGGCTTGGGCAGGGGGCCTCCAGCTTCAAAGAGCGAGAAGGACCTCGTGGCTGAGCTGAGGATGAGACTCTCTGGACGGCCCCCCCCCCCACGAAGCACGCCCTTTCGAGGTGGCTGCAACCCCGGAGGCAGGGCCAGGGCCAGGCTCTCCCCAGGCGGCTGGGCTGGGCCGTCGCAGGTCCTAGAACCGGCCCCTGCCGCCCAGGAAGCGCCCCTTCCATGAATTCTCCCGAGCTCAACCCCTTCTGCTCTCTGTCCGCTACAGGCCCCCCGAGGACGCCCCGAGAGACTTCCACGCCCTGGGTGGTAAGTTCCCGCCAAAGCAGGTGCCTGCGCAGCCGTCGAACAGGAACGGGCGAAGGTTCTCTAGGCCGCCGTCGCTGCGCAGCGCCCCCTGGACTGACTGCAGCGCACCGCCGAGCAGCCGGCCCTGGTGACTTTCTCTCCCTGTCTCCCAGAGAACGACCTGCCAGCATTTGACGTGCGGCCCGACGGAGGTGACGCCCATCCTCACCGAAGAGCCGACGGCGACTGCTCCTCTGAGCGCCCAGGCCTCCGCCGCGACTCCTCCGCCGCCCAGTGCTCCTCCAGGAAGCAGCACAGTTCGCCAGCCGACCACCGCTGACATCCAGCCATTCCTTGGGACCAGGCCAGAACTCGGCACTCCCCACCATCCTCCGAGCAGCCCCAAGTCGGCATCCAGCACGTGGCCCGCCAGCAACAGCAGCCAGACCCGCCCCACCTCTCAGACCTCAGCCCCAGAGCCCAGCACTCAGCCGCTGCCCACCAGCAAAACCACCTCGGGGGGTACCAAAAGCCACGAGTCCAACACCAGCCCAGACTCCTTCACCTTCAGCCCTAGAGACTTCCCCCCTGAGGACCAGGGGAAGGTAGGGAGACATCTGGACTGGCACCTGCTCCCACCCTGGTGGCACCTTGTCCAGACAGGCTCTCCTCTCTCTTCGTCCCATACCCCACACCCTGCTCCGGAGATGCCAGGAGGTGTGTGTGTGTGTGTGTGTGTGTGTGTGCATTGCCGGATTCTTCCTTTGCACCTGGAAAAACTAACGCTGAGGTGCAGATCAAAGATGAGTATGACTCGTATGTGATTTCCCAGGGATCCAAAGTCACTTAGTGAGGGATTTCCAGACTGGTTTTGCCCACCGCAGAAAGGGGGGCAAGTGGCTATGGGGAAGCGTGGGGGGGATGTGTGGCTCCCTCCAGCCTAGCTGCCTTCTCAGGTCTTCCCCCTATAGGGTAGAGGAGCCTTCCCAGAGTTAGAGATTTAGCGATAAGCTCTACTTGCAGGCTCACTGACAGCGTAATAGGGCAACCAGGCCCCCTTCTCCCCCAGCCCCTCTCACTCAGGGTCTGTCCCACAGGCCCTAGAGAAGGTGCTGCACCAGTTCAGCCAGGCTGTGCAGACCCCAGACCACCCTATGGCACTGGAGCAGGCAGCCCGGATGCTGGAGAATTTGACAAATTTCCATGCTCTGCTCTCAGACGATGCCCAGGTACTGGCATGTGGCACGGAGGGAGGGACGGTGGGTGGGTGGCACCACTGATCTAAGGATCTGTCCCCTGCGGCCTATTCTCCCAGTCCTTGGTTGAACCAGGCTCTACCCAGGCTATGTAAAGAGGCAAGCCTGCCGCTTGGCACAGCCAGCCTCGCCCTTGCACCCCCAAATCAGCCCCGCCAGATGACCAGCCCTGCCTTGTTCCTACAGGCCTCTGCCAGCCAGGCACTCCTCTCCCTGAGCTCTCAGCTGCTGAGGGACCACCCTGCCAGCAATGCCTCCTGCCTAGACCTCGCATCACAGGCTCTTTTCCAGGCCCTCAGCAACCTCCTCCAAGCCTCAGGCAGCCAGACACCCAGCTTTGGCCCGCAACAGGTGGGGGAGAAAGAGGACCTGCAGGGGTCGGGGGGAGAAGGCTATTCAGAAGGATGGGGTTGCCAGCTCAGGCCTGCTGCATGGCTGGGTCCCATTCTGAAGGCACCCCCTTTTGTCCAGGCCTTCCCCTTGCTCCCGAGCCCATGGGAAGGGAGCTGAGTTTCCCAGCTTCCCGCCCTGGCTCTGCCCAGCTCCTGACCACACCTGGCCTTTCTGCAGCAGGAACCAAAGGTCCTGGAAACAGCACTGGAAGCCCTTCCTCTGATCCAGACGGGGCTCCTGTTGGGAAGCTCCACCATGGAGGAATCCACAGTAACTGTGGTGTCTCCTGTGCTCAGCACCACCCTCAGCAGGTACCAGTCTCCTCTCTCCTAGGCACTGAATAAGTGGGGGGGGGGGGACAGACTTGTTCAGGGCAACTGAATGCATTGTTTGGTTGCCAATTACCTATTGGAATCCTTTTGGTACGCAGAGTAAGACATTGTTCAGTGAATGCATCTTGGTTAGGGAACAGACTTTTATGAATTACAATCTCACACACAGGGATGTTTGCAGTTAAGATAAATAATAAAGGAGTCTATTACATTATTTTAAAAATTATTATTACATTTATAACCCACTTTTTCTCCAAAAAGCTCAGGATGGCTCACAGACTTCTCCTTTTCTCCATCTTATTCTCACAACATCCTTGAGAGGTAGGTTGGGGCTGAGAGATAGTGACTGGCCCAAAGTCACCCATTGGGTTTCATGGCTGAGAGGGGATTTGAACCCTGGTCTCCCACGTCCATGTCTTTCACTCTAACCACATAGTTGGATAGAAGAGTTCCAAGTTCTAGCCTAACAAGTCTGTACTAGAGCATGGTAGCCATGCTGCCTCCTATCTTATCTCAGAGGATAATTCTTCTTGGAGAGAGAAATGTGAGAGGAGCAGGAAGTTGTGAAACAGGGTGCAGCCTGAGAATATCAAAAGAGAGAGAGAGGTGAGCTGAAGAGGTTAATGACACAAAGGTAGTCTGGGAATCTGGAGGTCTTGAACTCTGTCCTATCAGTCCTAGCTACGCAAGACCCCTCTTCTGAAAATGGAGTTGCACTCAAACTTTCAACAGTAACCACTCTCCCCACTCCCTACCAGGTGTGACAAAGCCTCCCTGCCCCATGCCTCCTTCCACCTGCTTCAGCCAAGGGGCCTGAACGTAACCTTCCCATCCAGCTCTACTCTGGAGCCAGTTCTGAGCCAGCACCCTCAAGTACAAGTCCAGGTAAGGTGGTAGTGGCTTGCAGCCCACTGGGTCCTTGTAGGGGAACATAGTGCAGGGCTGGCAGGGCATGGAGGTGGGGCAGAGGGCACCCCCACAGCTCACTCTTGCTCTCATCTTCACTCTAGGTGGCTTCCTTTGCATTCAACCCTTTCCGGCACCTGGATGGGAAGCCGATCAAAAGGACGGCAAGTATCGCTCTCATGGCCAGCGAGGAATCCATCGGTGTCCACAATCTTGCAGAGGAAATAGAGGTGAGAATGGATACTGTACTGGAAAGTTCTCTCATCAGGGGGACTCTTCTCTCGGCACCCAAGTGGCATGGAGAAGCAGCGCTGTCCAAGGTCCAGCTCTGGATCAGAGATAAGCACTTTGTGCTGTATGGCCTGATGGGAGACAGTATGTGCTCAAGGACCAGTGGGGGGGACTGCAGGGCTGACCATGGGCATTCTGTCTGCTTCCAGATTGGGCTCAGTGCTGAGGCTAGTGCTGAGGCC
Source organism: Podarcis pityusensis (assembly GCF_964106645.2). Lineage (NCBI taxonomy): Eukaryota > Metazoa > Chordata > Lepidosauria > Squamata > Lacertidae > Podarcis > Podarcis pityusensis. Next base: position 47,276,493 of record NC_138033.1, on the reverse strand, counting down.
CCTCAAACTCACTTGACTGGCAACGTCAGGAACTTTGACATTGTGGTAAACATCACATCAGTAGAGGATGCCCTGCTAGTATCGGTGGAATCCAGCACAGTGGTCCAGATCACCTTGCACCTGGGCCTCCAACCTGAGCCCAACAAGAACAGCAGCCTGCTCAACACCACCCTGCCCAGCAGCGGATGGCAAGATGGTGAGGACTTGTTAGAAGGAAGCTAGAGGGCAGGTACTGCTTTGGGATTTCCTATTGGAGCATCTGATTGACCTCTAGGAGAATAGTGCTGGACTAGAATGGCCATTGGCCTGATGCATCAGGTTCTTCTTATGCTCATACATACAACACAATGCTGCATGTATCCCCTTAAAAGTAAGTCTCATTGGAGTTCAGTAAGGTAACTCTCGGGTAAGTGGGCATAGCTTTGAGGTGTTAACTTCACCAACTGTTCTGGGTTTCAGCCATAAGACATGACCTATATGGCAGGCTTCCTCAAACTCGGCCCTCCAAATGTTTTGAGACTACAATTCCCATCATCCCTGACCACTGTTCCTGCTAGCTAGGGATCATGGGAGTTGTAGGCCAAAAACATCTGGAGGGCTGAGTTTGAGGAAGCCTGCTATATGGGAACAATTTACCTCTATAAATAAAAAGGGAAAGTTGCAAAAGTATTCAGATTGAATCAGCTGTGTTTCAATTATTTAATTGCCCATTAAATTCATTTAATTGCAAATTAACATGGTGTAGTGGTCAGATTTGCACTGTGGGAAACATCAATGGGAAATTTGATTTAAATCGCTTAGTTAAATCAGCCCATTTCTTCATTTACATAATTGACCAAACCACTTTGATTTAAATCTGTGCACCTGGGAGTAGGGAGGGGCTTGAGGAGCTGGGGCCAGGCAGGACTGTGTCCCCAGTGGAGGAATGTGTGGGTGAGGTCAGTGGGTGTGGTCCCTCTTTGCTCTCTTTGATTCACTGCTCTTGCTTCAGAGGGTACCTACACATGGGTGATTCCTCCAGAGGAGCTGCAGCATCATGGCCTGGGCACCTACTACATCTCTGCAGAGGTGGCTCCCCTCTCTCAGGGCCCCTGGAACCTCTCCATTCACACCATCATCTCTGGATGCTACTACTGGTCCAGCCAGCATCAGGCCTGGAAAAGTGATGGATGTCGGGTATGCAGTAGGGTCAACCAGGCCAGAGGGCTGTTGGGCAGGCAAGCAAGCCTTTGCTTCCATGCTGGGAGGAAAAAAAAGTAGGGCAGAATGTCATGGGGAACCAAATGGAGCAGAACTTTTGGGCCTCATCCTCCTGTGTTGGTTTCTAATGCATCAGTGCCTCCCTCCCAGGTGGGCTCCCAAAGCAGCGTCCACAGCACCCAGTGCTTGTGCAACCACCTCACCTTCTTTGGGTGCGTCGCCTTGGTCCTGCCACACCTGATTGACCTTCACAACACTGCAAAGCTCCTGAGCACCGTGGGCCAGAACCCTTCCGGGCTGGCCTTGCTAAGCAGCTTGTTGCTGGGCTATGGAGCTGCCCTCGTTTGGGCTCGATGGAGACAGAGAACGGATGTTAAGAAGGTGAGGGAAAAGGGCAAGCGAAAGATTTTGAAATATACTCAGAGTCGCAAAGTGATTTCATGCTCTTTATTCAGCTCATAGTGGTGAGGAGGAATGAAAAAATGTCCCCTCACAGTATCTGCTTTATATACATTATTTACACAATGGGCTGCACATGATTGGCTAATTCTGGAATTCTACTGTAAGCCAATCAGGTTGTGGATTCACTTCTATCTGGAGCAGGATTGGGTGGTTCCTGCCAACCAATCATACTGCTGCATTGTTCTAGGACCAATCAGACTGCTGCATTCTGAATCCTATTGTTCTAGGACCAATCAGACTGCTGCCTTTTGGATCCTATTGTACTCAGTACATAACACCCCTCCCCTCTAAGTTCCAGTCCTGCCCGGGAGGTCGCATTCATAGTCCTCAAGGTATGCCGGCGGCCTACGTGTGCGTTGTGGCCTGGGGTGTTCCCTGGTCCGGGCTCCGGGTTCTGGCTCGTGTTCCAAGGATGCTGGCTGTGATGCGGCTGTTTGGTCTGGTGCAACCGGCTCGCTCAGTCGTGGTTCTGGTTCCGGTGTCCTTTCGGCCTCACGGGTCCTCTCTGTATTTACTGATTCTGCCTCTCCTGCTGGCCCCTCCTGCTCTATGGGCCTCACTGCCCCGCTGTTCCCTTGGGACTCCTCTGACCTGTCCTCCTCCTGGTTTTCTCCCGGGAATCGTCGCCGTATCTGGTCGCAGTGGCGGCGCCAGCATTGCCCCCCATCCGTTAGCACCTCGTACGACACGGGGCCAGTGACCCTGGTGATTGTGGCGGGTACCCATGCTGGGCCTGCCCCAAAATTCTTTGCGTAGAGGCGCCGTTGCAGCTTCTCATCCTTCAGGCCACCGACGAGGCGGTCACGAAGCATGTTCTCCAGCTCTGAGAAGTTGCAGAACCGGGCGGCTTGGCGGAGAGAGGTCACAAACCCAGTTATGGTTTCCCCAGGGGCTTGCCGCTTTGCGTAGAAGGCATTTCGACGAGCCACCACTGAGGGCTGCGGCGAAAAGTGCCCCTTCAGCTGTTCCATTATTGTTTTGTATGGAACAGTAGCGACGTCTTCAGGCGCAAGGAGAGCCCGGGCGATTTCAAACGTCTCCTCTCCGCAGACGCTGAAGAATATCGCCCTCTTCTTGGCGTCTTCTTCGTCGGTGACCCCTTTGGCTTCTAGGAGGAAGGTGAAACGGGAGGCGTACGCTTCCCAGTCTCCAGATGCTGGGTTGAATGACGAGAAGCTGCTGTTGGCTGCCATTCTGAGTTCCTTGTGCCCCGGAGCTGAAGCCTGGATACACGGTGCGAGGCAGCGGTGCGGCAGTTGGCGGTGCTGCGGTGCTGTGTGTGGCAGTCAGCTCAGCGGGATCCCATCCTCGTCGCCAGTGAAATATACTCAGAGTCGCAAAGTGATTTCATGCTCTTTATTCAGCTCATAGTGGTGAGGAGGAATGAAAAAATGTCCCCTCACAGTATCTGCTTTATATACATTATTTACACAATGGGCTGCACATGATTGGCTAATTCTGGAATTCTACTGTAAGCCAATCAGGTTGTGGATTCACTTCTATCTGGAGCAGGATTGGGTGGTTCCTGCCAACCAATCATACTGCTGCATTGTTCTAGGACCAATCAGACTGCTGCATTCTGAATCCTATTGTTCTAGGACCAATCAGACTGCTGCCTTTTGGATCCTATTGTACTCAGTACATAACAGATTTATGATGGTGGTTGGGGGTTATTAGCATTTGCAGGCCAGAGACACTCCCCCATCTGCCCTCATTCAGGCCATTCTTGTCTGATGTGCTGAAACGAGGAACAATGAGATGTTTATCCAGCAAACAGCTGAGAGCCAGACACCCTGGAAAAGCCGACTGGCTGAAGGGGGCTTGGCCATTTCTATTTTTTTTTTTTAATGAAATTTATTAAAATTTCAGAGAAAAAAAGAATTACAGAAAAACAAAAAGTAAAAATACAAGAAAAATACAAAATACAAAATACAGAATAAAAGAATAAAAGACACTTAAAAAGAGAAAAAAGAAAAATGGGTCAATCTTTCCATAGCTTACATTCATATCCTTGTTTCCCTGACCTCCTCATACCTCCCTTTTTTGTATTCCAGTTCAATTAGTTAAGTCAGCAATTTCTTTCCCTCTTTGTTTTCTCATGATCCTTTAACTTAATATACTATAACTTTAAATTTTCAACTATTAACAATCATTTTTTACATACACCTTTATAGCATTACTGCTTAAATCACCTAACTTCATTCCAACATCATTCTAACATTCATTAATTTTGCAATATTTCTGTAAATAATCTTTAAATTTCTTCCAATCTTCTTCCACCGACTCTTCTTCCTGGTCTCGGATTCTGCCAGTCATTTCCGCCAATTCCATGTAGTCCATCACCTTCATCTACCCACCTTCTTCCAGAGTGGGTAGGTCTTGTGTCTTCCAATACTTTGCAATAAGTATTCTTGCTGCTGTTGTGGCATACATGAAGAAAGTTCTGTCCTTCTTTGGCACCATTTGGCCGACCAAGCCCAGGAGAAAGGCCTCTGGTTTCTTCAGAAAGGTATATTTAAATACCCTTTTCATTTCATTGTAAATCATCTCCCAGAAAGCCTTAATCCTTGGGCACGTCCACCAAAGGTGAAAGAATGTACCTTCGGTTTCTTTACATTTCCAACATTTATTATCGGGCAAATGATAGATTTTTGCAAGCTTGACTGGTGTCATGTACCACCTGTATATCATTTTCATAATATTCTCTCTTAAGGCATTACATGCCATAAACTTCATACCTGTGGTCCATAACTGTTCCCAGTCAGCCATCATTATGTTATGTCCAACATCTTGTGCCCATTTAATCATAGCAGATTTCACCGTTTCATCCTGAGTATTCCATTTCAACAGCAAGTTATACATCTTTGACAAAATCTAGGTTTTGGGTTCTAACAGTTCTGTTTCCAATTTTGATTTTTCCACCTGGAAGCCAATTTTCTTGTCCAAATTATATGCCTCCATTATCTGATAATAATGAAGCCAGTCTCGCACTTTGTTTTTTAATTTCTCAAAACTCTGCAATTTCAGTCTATCTCCATCTTGTTCCAAAATTTCCCAATATTTTGGCCATTTGACCTCTATATTGAGCTTTTTCTGAGCTTCCATCGGTGACAGCCACCTTGGGGTTTTGTTTTCCAATAAGTCCTTGTATCTTGTCCAAACATTAAACAATGCTTTCCTGACAATATGATTTTTAAATGCTTTATGTGCTTTGACCTTATCATACCACAGATATGCATGCCATCCAAATACATTGTTAAAACCTTCTAGATCCAAAATGTCTGTGTTTTCAAGAAGCAGCCATTCTTTCAACCAGCAAAAAGCTGCTGATTCATAGTAAAGTTTAAAGTCTGGCAGGGCAAATCCACCTCTTTCCTTTGCATCTGTTAATATTTTAAATTTTATTCTAGGCTTCTTGCCCTGCCAGACAAATCTAGAAATATCTCTCTGCCACCTCTTGAAACAGTCCATTTTGTCCACAATTTGCAATGTTTGAAACAAAAACAACATTCTAGGCAATACATTCATTTTTATCGCAGCAATACGACCCAGCAGTGAAAGCTTCAAATTTGACCAAATTTCTAAATCTTTTTTCACTTCAGCCCAACATTTTTCATAGTTGTCTTTAAATAAATTCCCATTTTTTGCTGTCATGTTAATCCCCAGGTGTTTAACTTTCTTAGCCACTGTTAAACCTGTCTCATTCTGAAACCTCTCTCTCTCAATTGGTGTTAGGTTTTTCTCTAAAACCTTGGTTTTTAACTTATTCAATTTTAATCCTGCAACCTGACCAAATTCTTGAATCAGTTCTAAAACCCTTTTGGTACTAGATTCTGGCTCCTGTAACGTCAATACTAAGTCATCTGCAAATGCTCTCAATTTGTACTGTTTGGCTCCGACATATATACCTTTAACCAACTGGTCCCTTCTAATCATGTTCAACAAAACCTCCAGGACCGATATAAAAAGCAATGGGGAGATTGGGCAACCTTGTCGTGTCCCTTTTTCTATCTTAAATTCTTCCGTCACCACATTATTTACAATTAATTTAGCCTTTTGTTCAGAATATATTGCACTTATACCGTTTTCAAAGCCTTGGCCTACCCCCATACCCTGTAGGTTCTTCTTCATAAAACTCCAAGAAATGTTGTCAAAAGCTTTCTCCGCGTCCACAAATATTAAAACTGCCTTAGTATTTATATTCTCTTGTAATTTTTCTAAAATATTGATTATGTTTCTCACATTGTCAGATAGATGTCTACCCAGGAGAAAGCCAGCTTGGTCTTTATGTATCTCTTCCGCTAACACTCTTTTTAGTCTTTTAGCCAAGATGTCGGCAAAAATTTTGTAATCCACATTGAGCAGTGATATGGGGCAGTAGTTCTTAGGCTGCATATTTTCAGTCTCTGTTTTCGGTACAAGTGTGATATACGCTTCTTTCCACGACTCTGGTGCCCTTTTCCCATCCATTATTTCGTTACAGACTTCTTTTAAAGGTTGTACTAACCATTCTTTTAAAGATCTGTAGTATCTAGAAGTCAGTCCGTCCGGTCCTGGAGATTTACCCAATTGCATATTCTGAATGGCACCTTCTATCTCCTGTTCAGTTATTTTATAGTTCAACATTAATTTATTTTCTTGAGAGATTTTTTGTAATCCATTTGTTTTCAAAAATCGGTCTACATCAATTTCTTTCTGTGGCCCTTGTGTATATAGTTGTTTAAAGTACCTCTGGAAACAATTTCTAATCTCAGCTGGGTTCTGTATATTCCTTCCTTCCACTTCTAGATTTGTAACTGTATTTAATTTTTGTCTTTTTTTCATTTGCCAAGCCAATAATTTCCCACATTTATTAGCCGACTCAAATGTCTTTTGTCTCATTTGTTTGATTTTCCATTCTATCTCTTGATTCATCATTTTCATGTATTGTACTTGATATAACTTTATTTCTCTCAATATCTCTTGCGACTTTGGTTTTGCTCTCAATTTCTTTTCACTTTCCTTTATTTTCTCCAATATTTTATCCTTCTTTTCATTTTGGATTCTATTCTTTAATGCATTCTGTTGTATCAAGAACCCTCTCATAACAGCTTTGCTTGCGTCCCAGATTACTCTTTTTTCAACATTGGTGTTCATATTTATCTCAAAATAATCTCTCAAGGTTTTTTGGGCCTTCTTAATCACTTCTTCATCTCTAAATAAGGTGTCATTCATCCTCCATCTGAAGGAACCAGTTGGTGTTAGTTTCATTTCCATCTTAACCGCATTATGGTCGGAGCAGGTTTTTGGGCAGATTTCCACTTTTCTTATCTTTGGTGCCATTCCTCTAGTTACCCATATTTGGTCAATTCTTGTCCATGTCAGTTTGGCTTCAGAGAAGAAGGTTCCCTCTCTGGCCAAGGGATTCTTTGTTCTCCAGATATCAACTAAGTCCAAGTTGTCTGTCGTCTCAAAAAAAGTTTTCGGTAGTCTGCCATCCTTAGTGACTGCCTGTCTTTGCGCCTTGTCCATGTGTATAGATACCACTCCATTCATATCTCCCATCAAAATCACATTATAATCCAAATAGTCCATCAAGGTCTCATGCAACTTTTTAAAAAATTCAGATTTCCCCTCATTTGGTGCATAAACTCCTACTATCAAGAATTTTTCTCCTTGTGTTTGAATTTCAATTGCCACAAATCTTCCTTGGTCATCTTTGAGGATAAATTTCGGTAATAGTCTCTCCTTTGCATAAATCACTACCCCTCTTTTTATAACCTTGTCCGATGAAATAAACTCCTGACCCAGTCTTTTATTAATCAGTAGTTTCCTGTGTAGCCTTGTTACATGTGTTTCTTGTAAACAAATCAAGTCCAATTGTTCCTTTTTTAATAAATGAAACACAGATCTCCTTTTCTGAGGGGAGTTCAAACCATTACAGTTCCAGCTTAATAGTTGCAGAGCCATGATGTAGTTACTTTGCTTCTCCTCCAACTGCACCCAGCGCCTGTTCCTGATCTGTCGGTGGTATCCCCTTCTTCAGGCGGTCTTTTAGTTCAGGAGGTAAACCTGGTATGTCTAAAGTTTCGCTTACAAGTGCTCTTAACTCTTCTGCAGCTTCCTTCTGTAGGTCTTCTCTGTGGTCTCTCCAAAATCTATCTTTGTCGTCCTCTGATCTTATTTTTATCTTCTTCCCTTTGTAACTAAAGGATAGGCCTTGGGGGAATTCCCACCTAAAGATAATTCTGTTACTTCTCAACAGGGCAACCAAATCTCTATAATTGGACCTAAGGTCCAAAAGATACTTCGGAATATCCTTAAATATCTCCACTTTTGACTGATGTATTTCCAAAGTCTTCTGGAAGTGCAGACTCAAGATTTTGTCTCTCTCCTCTTTTGTTTGGAGGGTGATCACCCTGTTCCTCCTCCCTCCTCTTCCAAGCCTAAAGGCACTCACTATCTTGAAACTATCCTTCTCCAAATCTGGGTTCCAAAAGTTTGCAAATTCCTGCGTAAGAAAGTCAATCAAGTTGTCTTTCTCAAGTTCAGGTACGGCCCTGATCCTTAAATTCGTTTGTTTCTCCTTCAACTCAATCATAGACAATATTGACCTGTGGTCTTCAAGTTGTTTGTATAACGGTGGTATCTTCTCTTCTACCACAGTGGCTGTAGCTGTTGCTATTTCCTTTGCCTCTTCGGCTGTCTTTCGTGTCGAGGTAGATTCCTGTAGTAATTTCTGAATAGTTTCTGTATTGGTATTTACCTTCTGTCCCAAATTATTAATACTTGTAGTATTTTGGTCAATTTTGCCCAATGCTTATGCTACTTGTTTACTTATTTTGTCCAAAGATTCATTAATTTTACCAAGTGCCTGAGCCAAAGCATCTTCAGCTGCCATTCCTTTGGGTTTAGGTTGTGCCGATGAGGCTCCTGTTGGTAATCCAGAAGGGCCAGATGTCGATGCTCTTCGCTGCAGCCCACCGTCTGTACGAAATACTCTGCCAGACCTCGTTGCTTTTTCCTGTAGCGAATCTATTTTCTCCTTTCCATCTGCCATAACACTCTAGATAAGGTCCAAGGTCAATCTCACGATCAGAATTTGTTTTGAAGTGGAAAATTCCCCTGGCCCAGCTGCTATTGTAACAATTTCAAACTTCCTCTAGGGGGACACAGTAGCAGTCAGAAGTGTCTTAAAGTAATTAACTTTTTCCTTTAGCCCCCCCAATTCACAAAAAGGACAACAGTTTCAATCTCAGTTATTTCCTGTTACTTTAAAACCAGGAGAAGCCAGTCAGAAATATTGTATCTTACTTGTATCTCAGATGCAGAGTTAACTGTCAAAGAGTACTTTCAGCAACAGCGCATTCCCAATATGGCTTTCTTACTGTTCACTGGCAACCCGTTCCAGGGTTTTGAGCGGTGGATTTTAGCTTCTTTTCCTCTCTTTTCTACAGGGAAATACAGTTCAAACCTTTCCCCCCTCCTCCCCTGCAATCAAGGGGGGGAGATCGCTTGTTTGATGTTCGAATTATAATCCTTTTGGGGGGCTTGGCCATTTCTAGGGCCACCCACCCCATTTGTGTCTCTCCCCCCTCCAGGTGAAGGTCACAATCCTAGCAGATAATGAGGCCACCGCCTGCTTCCCTTACCTGGTACAAGTCTTCACAGGCTACCGCCGAGGGGCTGGGACCTCTGCTAAGGTAGGGGAGGGTCTCACTTTCCTGCAGGCCCACTTTGTACTGTTGATGGTACAAGTGTTGCCCATCAAGTTCCGTGACCTCAGGCACCTGCCCACAGAATCTGGGCCGAGTCTGGCAGATCTCTCCCTATCGGGGTGTGGGTGTGTGGGGTGCAGGCTTCTGTGTGACTGGCTGCATGCAAAAGCCTGTCTTTGATGACATCCTTCATGTGCTCCCTGCTTGGGCAAGGAATTGAGGAAAGGAAGCAATCCATGAACCCCACCCAGCATCCGCCCTCTTTTCCCTTTCCTTGATTGACCCCTTCTCCCTCCTTGGCTTGAGGTTATCCTGACCCTCTATGGGGCAGAGGGCCGGAGTGAGCCACACCTGCTACAGCACCTCCAGGGGCCCTCCTTTGAGCGAGGTGGGCGTGATGCCTTCCTCCTTGCCACACAGAAGTCCCTGGGCAACCTTCACGCCATCCGCCTCTGGCATGACAACACTGGGTCCAACCCCAGCTGGTAAGTCCATGGCCCAGTGAGGGCTGAGGGTGGGGTTAGAGGCGAACCAGACTGCAACTGGGATGCCAGGCAAGGAGGAGGTTGGAAGCACACGACTGGTGTGGGAGAGTCCGTTGGCATCACCAGACCTTATCAGATGCTAGTAGGCAAAGGGACACTGCAGCTGGCATACCTAGTCCTCCCATGCCATGGGGTTATGCTGCCAGGACCTGGACACATGCAAAATTCCCAGGTCCTCAAAGTACCATATTTTTCACTCTATAAGACACACCAGACCACAAGGCACACCTAGTTTTTGGAGAAGGAAAACAAGAAAAAAAATATTCTGAATCCCAGAAGCCCGAACAGCAAGAGGGGTCTCTGCTTTTGCTGCACAGCTATCCCTCTTGCTGTTCTGGCTTCTGGGACAGCTGCGCAGCCTGCATTCGCTCCATAAGACACACACACATTTCCCCATACTTTTTAGAAGGGAAAAAGTGCATCTTATAGAGCAAAAAATACGGCACCTCCTTTCAAGCCTATGCTGAAGAAATTCACAAGATCCCTGTCCAACTGTAGCAAAACTAGCTGCAGGACAGCTGGACATTCCAGGGGGACGATGGAACTGTGGCATGTCTTGTCCCACCCAAGGTTCATGCTCACCATGTTAAAGGCCAGCTTTGGCTCCAGAGGCTACATTGTCATGTCAAATAATGCATTATGACCCACCTTTGGTCTGAACCCCCAAACATAAGGGATACATCAGAGAGGGAATACCCTTCCACATTCAGTCTTTTCCCAAAGCTGCTGGGCAAAGAACGCTTTATGTATAGGTTAACTTGGAGCAAAGCTTCCCTTGTGCTTGAAGGAAGCCACATGCAGCTCTCTGCTTTGGCAAGGTAATGAGGGCAGAAGGAAAAGATCCCCACTGCTTCCCTTTAACCTGCAGCTCTTGAGTGATGGGGGAGTGGGGGCAGATCCCTTGGCTGCAGCTAATGGGCATCACATGACTGCTTGGCAGTGCCACCTATGTGTGGGCAAATGACTGAAAGGCCTGAGCCTCCTGCAGGTTTGTGAGGCGGCTGGTTGTCTGTGACCTGCCTGCCAAGAAGAAGTGGCATTTCCTGTGTGACTCTTGGCTGGCAGCTGACCTGGAGGACGGCCATGTGGATAAAGTCTTTGCTGCTGCCTCCGAGAGGGATCTCCTGTCCTTCAGGTAAATATGAGCCCCACCCACCCACCTCCTGCCAGTTTGTGGCATCTCTGGAATGTGTTTTTGCCCTTGGGGTGTTTCTGCCCCTGATCTACCCAACAGGTACCTTGCCTTTGACTGAATTATGCTAAGAACACCTGTGTGAAAAAGCAATATGCAGACATCAAAAAATAAAAGTCAGGGAACGGCAGGCTTTGTCCCAGAATCTGCTTGGAATGACAAATCTCAGACCCAGTGCAGAAAGTTCCTTTGACTATACACAGAGAGGGCCTTTCTCTCCCACCCATCTGGGAGATGGGTCTTCCTTCCAGGTCAGAGAGTGTGATGCAGCTTCCAGCTCCTCTCCATTCAGAAATTAGGTGCAGCAGGAAAGGTCCCACCCTGCTCCTGGCCCTTGACCCTCTCTGGCTCAGCCCACACCAAATACATCCCTTATCCCACTTCACCAGGTACCAGTTCTGGTCAGGGCTGGTGGACAAATTGACGCAGGAGCACCTGTGGCTGTCGGTGGTGACCTGCTCGCCCTGGAGCCCCTTCACCCGTGTGCAGAGGCTCTCCTGCTGCCTGGCCCTCCTCTGCTGCACCTTCCTCATCAACATCATGTTCTGGAGAAAAGAGGCAGCGTCCAGAGGCCCCGAGGCTGGTGAGTCGGCTGCCAGCTGGAGACTAGCATAGCCAGTGCCTTTCCTTGTCCCCCGCCCCAACATGATGCAGGTGGGTGCTGGGCTAGGGGCAGGTGAGTGGGTGGGGTAGGGAAGAGGCTGGCTTCCCACCACTTGCCATGGCTCACAGCCCCCAAGGCAGAGCCCCAAAGAGTCCTGTATTTTTGCTCCTGTCCCCATGCTCCACCTTCCATGCATAGGGCTTGTGTCTCTCCAAGTAGCACTGAGGATTCTAAGCTTCACAATGGAGCTGGGAGTCCCCCTCTGGACGCCGCCCAGCATTTTTGGCATTGAAACTGCCTCAGCCATAGCAGTGATCCTTTTGGCCACCCGCTCCTCCTGACTGAAGGTCTCTGTCTGCCCCTCCTCTTCCCCCCCCCCCGCTCCCGAGACAGGGCCTTTCATGGTGACTTGGCACGAGCTGCTGCTGAGTGTGGAAACAGCCATCTTCTTAATGCCAGTGAGCCTACTGATCAGCCACATCTTCCAGCTGGTCCAGCCCCCAGCCCCAAAGCCTCCGGCTGCCAGCCCCGAACTCCTGCAGACTGTGATGCCCCCCAAGCAAGTGATGCCCATCACACGAGTCAAGCAAGTGAGACCCCCTCCTCACAAGTCCCTCCAGTCAGCAAGAGGTTCTGAGCGGTCAGCCTCTGCCCTGATGGGTGCTTGGCACTCTTGCCCTGCTCTCTCCATTGCAGGAGCTGGAGGAGACCCTGGGCTTCCTCTACAAGAACAGCCTCTGCCAGTGCAAGTTCCCTGGGACTTCTGAGCAAGTACTGGAGCTTGTGGCTGCTCTGTGTGACCTCATCGAGTCCTACCTCCAGCACCAGAAGGACCTGGAAGGTCCCCCTCAGGGTAAGAGTAGCCTTGGCATCGGGTGCAAACACCACTCCCTTCCTCTCAGACAGAGAGTGCGCCACCCTTCCTCATGCTCTGTGCACCAGCTTGCACCTTTGGGGAGCTGAGCAACCCTTGACTTAATTGGAAAAAAGGAGGGGGAATTAAGGCTCTGTAGGGTGAGAGTGATGCCTCTTTGTACTTGTTTCCAGAGAGGCGCTTCAACCTCCACAGCTACCTGAGCCATGTGCTGAATGACTTGGGGACTCAGCTCTGCAGCCTGGATTTGTGCAGCTTCCCTAATCCTTATGACCATCTGCATGCAGTGGACCAACTACAGAGAGTCCAGCAGCACCTAGAGCAGCAGCAGGCCCAGCCCTGGCCCAGCACTGAGGGGCCTGGCAGGTAGCCCCCATCTGGAAGCTCCCCTCAGCTATCTCTTCCCCACTCTCCTGGCCCCATTTCCTGGTAAACTTTTGCAGAGATTGCTCCAAACCCAAAATAATACATGGGGAACAAGATCCTTGTAAGCCACTGTGAAACTCTGCGGCATCTACTGTACACACCCTACATATGTATACAAAGAAACACACCTAGCTAAGGTCAAAGTTCCTTCCGTGAAATAGCTTGCAGGAAGAAACTAACCAGATATCTTCACACTCTAGGGAATGCCTTCAGGGGCTGGGCGAGGAGGCAGGTCACAGTTACAGGAGATAGAAGCTGCCCCCCCAGGACTCACCAGTGAGAATGGGGGTCGCATATGCAGCAGAGTGTTCATATGTGACCCAGAAACAGAGTGAGGCAACAGTCCAAGGTCACCACCGCAGTCGAGTTCAGGCAAGGTACAATGCAGCAAGGCAGGGCGATGAGAATCAGGAAATAAGGCACCAGAGACCTGTATTATTTCCTGCAACTAGAAGGCTCACTAGGGAGGCTTTATATGGTACTCTTGTCTCCTAAACTACACTCATCCACAGCCACTGACTGCTTCCTCACAAGCAGACTGCTGCCTCTGATCCCAGAGACTGGCAGGGGGAGCTGTTCCACCCCCTGTTCTGACAGTTCCAGGAGTTTTTCATCAGGTACTAACCTGGAGGGCCCCTGGATCTATAGGGTATCTGGTTCATCTTCAGAGGACTCTGTGTCTGGTCCCGTGTCACACTCAGACCCAAAGCCAGCCAGTTTTCCCAGCCCACCCAATAATGGTCTTTTTCTTAACTGCCTATTGCTTTTTCTGCTTGGTCTGTGGGACATTTGCCCTCCCCACTGCACAGTTCCCTCCCTCCACCGGTATTCCCAAAGGCTGAGGTGCCATTTATTCTCCTGTCTCTGTGTCTCAGGCCCACCGGGCCCAGGAGCGAGCTCAGCAGTTTCCCACTTGAAGACCCTGACAAGGAGAGGCCGCCGTTCTCCCACTGTCTCCCCGGGAGATTCAGCTTTGCCTGCTGGCTCACAGTGGGGAGCATCAGCCTGATTTCGGCCTTCTTCACAGTGCTCTACAGCCTAGAAATGAGCAGGGACGAGGCTGGGCACTGGGCCGTCAACATCCTGCTCTCAGTGCTACAGAACATCTTTGTAATGCAGCCCCTGAAGGTAACCTGGTTTTATCTGGAGTGCAGCTAACCTCTCCCCACACCCTTGCCAGACCCAGAATCTCCCCTCTTCTCCCTGCCTCTACAAGTGTCTTTGGTGTTCTGTGATTCTGCAGCAACACTGCAGGGTCAGAGCTCTGCAAGGATCCTCAGACCCCACATAAGTCCAGACTCTGGGTTTAATGCTTGTCCATCTCTCCCCCAATCCGCACTGGTAATGGGTGTAATGTTACTAACCATTCCATTTGTGGTGGGGCCCCTCCTGCATATTCTGCTAAGAGGGGCCCCAGACACCTGCCCTGTGGGGCTCCCCAATGGCAACCCTGTTCTCTCTCCTTCCCAGGTGTTGGCTCTGACCTTCCTCTTCTCACTGCTGCACAAGAGGGAGTTGTGGAAGGACAAGGGACAGGAGCAGCAGCTCTGGTGGGCCCTGGGCCTTGTCACAGGTAATTCAAGCTCTCCAAACCGCCCTCCCTGCGCCTCCATCTGCAGTGCTTGATAGGGCATCTGCCTGAGTGGCCTCTGACAAAAGAGGGCCTTTTTCCTCTTGCTTGGGACTGACTCCAGCTTTCCTCTCCCTCTAGCAAGGGGCCTACAACTGGAAGCTTATGGGCAGAGAGACTGGGCAGACCCAGCTTACAGACCCCCTGCCCTCCAGCCAATGGTGCGGCCAAAGGAACGGGCCTTGAAAGACAAGAAGTTGTACTCCTTGATCAGAGAGATTGCAGGTGAGACCAGGCACGAAGGCCAGTAAGGGCGTGGATGGGTTGTGCAACACTTCCTGCTCCCTCCCCACACCAAGCAGGGGTGAAATATGCTCAGCATTCACACTCCTAAGCATCAGTGGTTAAGGAAGCAAGCAAGACAGAGAATGATACCAAGGCCAAGGTCAGAATGGTGGGAGCGGCAGTCGCCTCTAGGAACACAGGAAGAAACTGCCACATACCATGTCAGAACATTGGGCTTACCTTACATTAAAAAAAAATAATAATAATATTAAGGATTTTCTTGTTTTACAGCAAAAAATTGCTTTGCACAGATAACTACCATAGAGTTAGAAAAATTTTCAAACGTAGGGGGTCCATGGCTTGGCTTTTGAAAAATAGGGGGTCCTCAGTACAGTGTTACCTCGGGTTACAGATGCTTCAGGTTACAGACGCTTCAGGTTACAGAATCCACTAACCCATAAATAGTACCTCAGGTTAAGAACTTTGCTTCAGGATGAGAACAGAAATCTCGCAGCGGCAGTGGGAGGCTCCATTAGCTAAAGTGGTACCTCAGGTTAAGAACAGTTTCAGGCTAAGAACGGACCTCTGGAACGAATTAAGTTCTTAACCCGAGATACCACTGTAATTAGCTAATTGGGAACCACTGCTATAAACCATACATAACTCAGTGGGTGCAGAATCTGCTCAGGACAAATCTTCAGATGTAATTTGCAAAATTTAAACCACCAGCAGGGAACATCATACCCAAGGGCGTAGAAAGGGGTGTGTGTGCGGGGGTGTGTGTGTGCGTTCTGCCCCGTGTCATTCCTGAGGGGGTGACAAAATGGCACACCGCGGGAGGGTGGCACTTACCGTGGGGCCTGGCCTGCAGTCTCTCCTGGGAGTGATGCAGTGGCTCAGGGCCCTGAGCTGCCCAAAACGGACTCCATGGGCAGATCACCACGCCACCCCTCAGGCGGATCACCACGGCGCCCCCATGGGCGGTGCCCCCCGCTCCCGCTGCTCCGGGTGCAGGAGCAGCTAGCTATGCCCAATCATACCTGCAAGCGGGTGGGTTGCTTAGATCTGGATGGGATTATAATTTGGCCTGTGAGGTTGTTCTGCCCACGTCGTCTGGCTGTAGGCATGCAAAATCCAACAGGACAAACTGTTTCGATCCACTTCCCTTTTCTGACACCCAGTGCAGCTTGTGTTCCTGGCTGTGCTGATGGTCCTCAGCTATACCGAGAGAAGCCCCAATGAGTTCTACTTTAACAACGCCCTCCAGAGGACCTTCACATCCCACCTGGAAGACATCCTTACCCCAGAGGAGTTGTACGGGTGGATCAGGGTGATTTTGCTGCCTGGCCTCCATGGCAATTCTGAAGGTGAGCAGCACAAGGAACAGAGATAAAAGAGACATCCTTCTGTATACAGGCAGCCCTCTGCTTATGGGCATTCTACTTGTGTGTGACTTTTATGCGGGTCACCACAAAATGAATGACTGAATAAATTGAAACAGTGTGCCTTCCCTTGCTCAGGGCCGCTGCCTGGAAGTCTCTTTTTGCTGCTCACTCACTGCAATGGGAGGGATTGTGGGGAAGGCTCAAGGCAGAAGCCTCAAGAGAGGGAAAGTGTGTCGGGCAGTGGCCCCAGCGGCACACACTGTATAAATTATAAAAACATGGCCTCTTTAGGCTTTTTCAGTGTTGCCAAAGCAGACACCTGAAATTTACACAACTTTTCACATCTGTACAAACAGGTGTGCATCTGTGTGTTTTGCTTCTAAGCAGCACATTTCTCCCCTCTCTCGATCTCCCAGGTTTGGCCATGGATGGAAACTCTTTCCTTGTGGGCAGCGTGCGGCTACGGCAGGTCCGAGCCACAGGAGCCCCGGCAAAGCCAGGGCCAGCTTTTCTCCCACTCCAAGAGGGAAAGCAGGGTCCCACGGCCAGCTGGGGGCCTCCTGCTGCAGGTGGGAGAGGTCAGGCGAGTGCCTGGGTCTTCCAGAATGAGAGCACGCTGCAAGAGTACCCCATCTGGGGGAAGTTTGCTCTCTATCCGGGAAGCGGCTACCTGGCAAACCTTGGCAGAAACAAAAGCTACGCCAAGAGGTATGTGGACTGAGGGAGCTGCAAAACAGGCATCAGGTCCCGAAAGATCCAGGGGCTCTTTCTGGGCAGGTGTATCTCAGTCTCTGCCCACTATCTCCTGATCTGGTGAAGCTGTGGGAGAGGCAGGTTAAAGCTAAAGACCCACAATCCTGGCTAACAGTAGTGAATATGGCATTGCTAGCTGGAGTCTGGCAGGTGGTACTTGAGGGAGAACTGATCAACTGGGCAGGGCATGCAATAGTAAACTAGAGTTGTGTTTCTCTTCCCCTGCCGCCAGTAGATTTAGGCACAGCCCTTAGAATTCTCTCCCACTGCAAGGTGGACACACAATACAACTTTTTTCTGCACCATTCCCCACCAGAACCCTTCGCTATCTGGAACGGAACAACTGGCTGGACAGAAGCACACGAGTCGTCTTCATTGAGTTTGTTGTCTACAATGCAAATGTCAACCTCTTCTGCGCAGTCACACTGATCTTGGAGGCCAATGGGATAGGCAAGAGCGTGTAGTAGAGACAAAGGGGGCCTAGCCCTGCAATGGGCCTCAGCGGCAGGATGGCTGTCCTGGGGCTGTTGGGGAGGGAGAAGGAGAAAAGGCGTTCCCTCTCCCTGGGAGCCAGCCTTGCTTGCAGCCTCCGTGCTTGACCCTGTGCCTGTTTCTGTGGCAGGGACCTTGTTCAGCAAATCGGAGTTGCAAATTCTCCGCCTCAATCCAGATCTCCAGCTCGTCCTCCAATTTATCTGTGCCCAGATCACCTTTCTCCTGCTCATACTATACTACATCTTTGTGCAGGTGAGCGGGGCCTCTGTGAGGCAGCTTAGTTTCCTTAGCCTAGCACCCTCTGGATATTGCTGGACTACAACTTCCATCAGCTTTAGACAGCACTCTCAAGGTGCCTAGGGTTAGTGGGAGGTATCAGCCAGTACCAGCTCAGGGGAGCTGAGATGTAGAACCTGCGGTGGGCCCTCTGGGTGCTGCTAGGCTCCCATCATTCCTGACCATTGCCATTGGCTGCCTAGAGCAGTTGGGCATTTGGATTCCAGCAACACCTGGAGTGCCGCAGGAGTGTCATCCCACCCTTGTTTTAGGGCAGTGTCAACCTTGGGTCCCCAGATGTTGTTGGACTATAACTCCCATCATCCCTGAGCTCTGGCCTTGCTAGCTAGGAACGATGGGAGTTGTAGGCCAAAAGCATCTGGGGACCCAAGGTTGAGAAAGGCTGTTTTAGAGGGTGGTGGTGTGTGGAGGTGGTTGTATTGCCAGAGAAAGAGCATCACACCACCAATGCTCCTTCCACTTGCATTCCCCCCCCCCAACATGCGGCTGCCCGAGTCAAGCCTGCTTCTTCCATGGGGCCAGCAGGGCCGGCAGTTGAAGCAGCAGAAGTGGAAGTACTTCAGCAGCAAGAGAAACCTGCTGGATGCCAGCACCATCCTCATAAGTGTGGCAGCTATTGGCCTTTATGTGAAGAGGCGCGTGCTGGCAAAAGGCATCCTGAAGCAGCATCGCCAAGACCGCAACAAGTGAGTGTCTACCATCTGAAACAAGGGGCAGGGGCAGGCCCCCACTCAGTAGAGGCGGCTTTCACACACCCTAAAGCAAATCTCCCTCCACACCCCTGCCAGGTTCATCAGCTTCTATGAGATGGTGGAAGTTGACTCTGCTCTGACATACCTCATTGCTTTTCTGGTGGCCTTGACAACCATCAAGCTGTGGAACCTCCTGCGCCTAAATCCCAGAATGCACCTCATCACACAGACACTGCAGAAAGCCTGGGATGAGGTCCTGGGCTTCCTGCTCACACTTCTGGTGCTACTTGTGGGTTACGCCATTGTGGTAAGAAGAGACCTGCCAACTGCAGGGAAACCAACCAAGGGCGGAGGGAAGAGCCCCCCCTTCCTGTGTCCTTATACCCCTCCCCCTACATCACCTTCACTCTCTTGCCATCAGTGCAACCTCATGTTTGGATGGAGCGTAGATGACTACAAAACCTTCTTTAACTCAGCTGTGACCATCGTAGGGCTTCTCATTGGAATCTTTAATTATGAAGAGGTGAGTGCCATGCAGCCCCACTTTAGGCCGAGGCACACTGCCAGGCTGCCCTTCCAGGACACCACAGATCGCAGCAGACCCCCAGCCCCATTCAGCTCCCAGCTCAGCACCCAGAGAGACCTGCATGGATTTCAGCTTTCTGGGTCTAGAATGCCATGCTTCCCTGTGCCCTGCAAAGCACAGCACGGCCAACAGCTCTCTGCTATGTGCATATGTAGACACAGGGGACATAACTGTGCTCTTCATGCTTAGGTCATTGCTGTGGACCCCGTGTTTGGCGCTGTGCTGATTGTAACCAGCGTCATCTCCATGGTGTTTGTGATCATCAACCTGTTTGTCTCTGCCCTTTTGACGACCTTCAGTCGGGAGATGAAGGCTGCCAAGGTAGGTGTAAGCCCAAGCGGCTGGTGCTGCTCATCACCAGCCACCAGCCAAGCTTCAAGCAATTAAGCCTTCATGAGAAGCTGCTTGTGCCGCAGCCACCCCTCAGGATCCGAGTTCACATATAAGGCATCTCTCTCTCTCTCTCTCTCTCTCTCTCTCTCTCTCTCTCTCCGGTTCATCACAACAGGCCAGCAAGGAGGAATCCATGTTGCAGCTGATTCAACTGAAGATTTCCACCTTGTTTGGAATCAAGAAACAGCCGCGCATCCCAGCAGCTTCCCGAAAGGAGCCACAGGACTGAAGTGGCATCATCCCACCTCCCCATTTGGACAGCTCTTTTCTATTCTAAAATGGGAAGGGTCACCATTTTCCAAGTATCACTAACGTACATGCTATCTTTAAGAATATCAGAGGTCAGCTGGGCTGGCAAGAAAATCTATAGGGCTTTTCTCCCACTTTTAAGCTGCCCCTCCCGCTCTTCAGCTAATTTACCATGTGATCTTGACTCAACATTACCTCATGCTACATCCTACTTCCTTTATCCTTGACACACCTTTGAGTTGTTGGGACTAACCAAGGCAGAACAAATCTGACTGCCCAGAAATCCCCTGCTGCAGCCCTGCAGGTTGAAGAGCAAAACCGATCTTACTGGCTTCCAGCCCAAAGGCCGGTCAAGTCCCTAAACAGCAGGAGCCAGTTTCTTCTCTGCCCAAAGAGGCAGAGCAAAGGAGGGCTGTTCTTATTTATAGCCAATCCCAAATAGTGGTGCACATCAATTAAGCCTTACAAATCAATTTATTTTTCATGTCGCTGAGGAACTCTTTACCTATTGCAGGGCTTAACCCCTGAGGAGACAAACAGGGAATTGTAGATTATACTCCTCTACCCAGCCACAGATTTGAAGAACTCATATGACAAAGGTGGGTCTGTTGAGATGCACAAAGGATACACTGTTTCAAGGTGAACCAGAGGGAGGAGATAGAAGGGTGGGTGGGGAAGAAGAGTGACTATTGCCCCTCCCCACCCAGAGAGCTCAGTTTGCCCAATGGGAGAGATCAAATCCATGAAAGGAATCCAATCCTGCCTTTCCTTAAAGGCAGCCAACCTCCAAGATGCAAGGATCCTTAAGCAGCCCTTACCTTAATCCAGAGGGGACCCTTCTGCCCAAGCAGAAAGCACTCATCCCCCTGCTCCAACCTGTAAAGGTCAGCATAAATCCTACAAGGGCTAATTTCTCAAGAATGATAGCTTGACAGTTCTATCACATCACTGCAGAGAAGGACAGCTGCTTCAGAACCCAGGCACTTCCCCGTGCCCTGCAGGACAGGTGGCCCGCTCTTCTGAAGCTGCCCCTGCTGCCACCAACCACAATGTCTTGTGGGAAGCAAGTCTAAAGGGAGCCTCATAAAATTCACCTGTGGGCGGTGGTTGTGGGCTGCACTGCAGATCCTCAGGTGTGCGATCCAAACTGATAGGACTTGTTCCAAAATATAACTGCGAAGCCAAAGTAAAGGCAACACATTTGCATGCTCCTTTTTGCCAATATTTCCCCTTCCCTCAATAAATAGTACTCCTTGTTTGACTGGAAGTGTGACTGTCAGTCTGAAGGAACGGCCATGATAAGAACTGGTGGCAGCTGCCCCTCCATGTTGTAAACATACCATGCCTCCTTTGCTTCCCCTCCACCACTGCCAGAAGCCAGGAAATATTATGTTTCACTTGAGACAGATCCAGTCAAGGCTATTCCTCAACTTTATTTAGAATTAATAGAGAAGATACAAACCAATCAAATTGTCCCAGAAAAGCCACATGAAAGAGTTACATACAGAGTGTTACATGGGAGAGCTGAGGTTGGCTGCTGGCACTGCAGCTGGTCTGTAAGAGCAGCAGAAGTTGCTGGATGTGTTGCTGCTGCTGTCACCACCACCACCCATGGCTTTGCCCTATAGGCAAGGGAAGAGGCTAGAGAACCAGGAGTGATGGCACATGTCAAGCAATGGCCCTGAACCCAGCCTGATGCAGAGCCACGTTAAGGCAGAACTGGGCTCACTCAAAGCTAGGAAAATGTGTCTGCTGCTCTGCAAGCCAGAGGCAGGAGGACCACTGAGCCACAAGGAGTGTAGACTGGTCAACTCCTGTGCCCCACAGCATCCCTCCCCGAAGGAAAGTCATAATGGCCCCGGAGGGCTCCCTGAGAACGCGGCAGGCAAAACAAAGCTATCAGGGGCCCAGAGCAGCTCCCCTTCCACAGCACATGCCTGGAGGGGGGGGGGCGCGCGCTTCTGTCCAACTACGTTGCCCAGAATCTTCAGGTTGGTGTCCCTACACCACTGTCTGTCCAAATGAGAGGCCACCTACATCACTCCCTTTCCCCTCTAATGCCCGGCTGCAGACTGCAGAGCAATGCATTCGGAGGGATTGTTCCTGCTCCTATCTCAAAGAGGCTGTGCAGTCCCCCACTCCTGGAGCAGAATGTCAGAAAAGCAGTGGCATTTGGTGTAAGTACAGAAGGAAGAAAGGCCAAGCGGAGGAAGAGGAACGAGCACTTGGCCGTGCTAAGAGGGAAGGAGGAGGCAGCAATCAGGCCCATCGGCCCCCTGTTCAGGGGCTCTTTTTAAGTTTTCTTCTTCAGTTCCTCAAACCTTCGAGAGAGGTCATCGAAGTCAATGTCTTCTGAGGCGGAAGTGTTGGCACCAGCAGAAGCGGCAGGCAGCGTGTCTGGCACAGATGGCAACTCTGGCAGCACAAAATTATCACCCGAACTAGGAACTGCAGCTGGTGGCCTCCCCCTCGGCTGTGGCTTTGGGGCTGGTCCTGCAGCAGACAAGAGTGACTGGTTACAAGCAGTAGGCAGGCTCAAGGCAGCGAAAACAGTAGTCTACCCAACAGTAGTAGGGGCAGGGGTAGGACCATTCTTCTTTTTGCTGTACTACAGTTAGTATATGTCCTGCAGAAGTGAGCACTTGCTGCACTTCAGTTGAGCCTTGCAGCTCCTACCAGTTGCTAAAGGGGCCCAAGCTCTCTGCCATGAAGAGTCCCAGTCTCTGCCCCAACACAGACACACATGGGCACATGCTTACCTCAGCAACTCAAGAGCGAACACAAGAGTGAAGGGGACCAACAATAAACACAAGCACCAGCTTTCCCCTGACATCACCACCTCCCTCCCTCCTCACTGCCTTGCCAGCTCCACAGCCTTCCCCTCCGGCCCTGCACTCACCGGTCACCTGTGGGGGTGGCAATTCCTTGTCAGCACCCATGTCATCAATCTGAAACAGAAAAAAGCTGGCTTTGCATGGAGCACCCCACACAGAACCACCACCTGACAACTCCCCAGAGGCCTACATGCACAGCAGAAGCACCATATCTGATGTTCCCATCTTCTTTATGCAGCCTTGCCAGACAGCAGAAGGAAGGATGAAATGAGGGATCTGGAGGAGGAGGAAGCAGTGGTGGTGAGCCTGGCCTGGTGGTGCCATAGGTGAGGGAGAGCCGTTCAGCATGGCTGACTACCTGACTAGAAAGTGGCCCTGGCTATGTCCCCCAAGGATGGCCTGTAGCTCTTCACCATCGCTGGCAGTCTCACCTTCAACCTGACATGAACCACCAGCAACCACAGAAGTCTGGAGAGCAGCAGCTGAACAAGCACAAGGGCATGAAGGTGGACACATCCCCATTTCCACACTCTGTAGCTGCTCAACCCACCCCACATCTCATCCTCCACCCCTGCCAGCCAACGTCAGCTCATGCCTTCCATGGGCAGCAGCCTGGACTCTGAAACCAAGGTGACCTCTGAGTCACTGCCTGCAAGCTCATCCAGGCTGCTGAGATCATGCTGGGGCTCTCTTGGTATCATTATCTCAGCCCCTCCCTCCTGCGTGGTAGACTCAAGTAGCTGCTCTGCTCGCTCCCCTCAGTGGCTGCCTCTTCCACCACCACATCGTCAACCAAGGTGCGGCTGAAGAAGCTGGAACAGCTCCTGGTGGACAGGCTGCAGGGCCACTGCTGGACCTCCTGGTTGGCCTCTATACCAAGTGTAGTTTCCACTCACTGCTCCAGAGGGACAGGCTTGTCTTGGACTTCCTTAAGTGGGAATGGGACTCCTGATTATTGAAAGTGACCTGGGCAAGTTTCTCCTCAACAATGCCTAGGCAGGCAACATCCACCTTACCACTGGCGGTAGGCCTAAGAGCCCCATCATCTCCACCATGGCCCACTACTCAAGGACCCCAGCCAGTGCATTATGTGCATTTATGTGTATTATAATGAACTGAACAGAGTGAAAGATTATGAGTCATGGGGGTACAGAGACTGTGTGAATGAACTTAGTGCTTAGCTTATATTTTTAATTGCTATTTTGTTAATGTTTTTAATATTGTTTTATAGATTCTAAATGCCGAATTGATTTGTTAATCACATGACTTGCTGTAATTGTGAGGTTTAGCTTATTTTTTAGTTGCTGTTTTCTTAAGTTTTTTATAGATTGCCACTGTTTTATTGATGTTTTATTGATAATTTGTTAATTATTTTATATGATGTATGCTGTATTTGCGACATGCTAGTATGTTTTATTATGTTATGGCTATTTATTGTTTGTAACCTGCTTTGAGATGAAAAGCAACATAGAATGAATGAATGAAAAGCCAACATA
The DNA here is from genome assembly GCF_964106645.2 of Podarcis pityusensis. Taxonomy (NCBI): domain Eukaryota; kingdom Metazoa; phylum Chordata; class Lepidosauria; order Squamata; family Lacertidae; genus Podarcis; species Podarcis pityusensis. Next base: position 47,252,458 of record NC_138033.1, on the reverse strand, counting down.
GAAATGCAATAAATCAAAATCATATCAAAGGTGCATGAAGTTTGCTGCAAGCTCAAATCCAGTGGATGGCAACTCCTCAGTCAGTCCAAGTGGGAAGGCCTGCCAATACCCAGCACTAGACTAGGGACAGCAACAGTCCCAGCAGAGAGGACTTGCCCTCCCAGCAATTCAGCTTTTGTTTTTCATCAGCAGTACTTACAGACTCATATGTTGGAGGTGTTGCTGGAATCTGAGGTGGGTGAAGGTTGGTGAAAGGCTGGTAGGTGCCCACCGGTAGCCCGTTGAAGTGCTCCTAAAGGGAGAAATTGTTAAGTCAGACCAGCACCCCTTTCTAATGGCATAATCAGATAGGCAATACCTGCCAGAACAGATGGAAAACCTTGTTCACACAGCAGGTAGTGAGGTGTGCTCAGATGCTAACTCACCACAGTAGACTGCTATCCTTTCCTCCCCCCCCACTACCACCCCCAATCCCAACTTTACAGACTCCCCTCCTGTTTCAAGCAAGACATAGGACTTACTGGTCCCTTTGGAGGTGGGTATGCAAAAGGGGGAGCTGGAGACGGCATGGGCATAGGCATTGGCATTGGCACAACTCCATCAGGACCAGCCATTGGGGTCATGAAGCCGCCGCCACCACCACCTCCATGGCCACCTTTCTTTGTATCATCCACGAATCCCACATCAATCAGGTCAGCTTCCACGCCTGCGGGAGCCTCAGCCTGGGAAGAGGAAGAAGCTGATGTCACATGTGGGAAAGGGAGCTGCTACTGAGGGAATTGAGAGTGGAACCGCCTCCCAGTCACTCACCATGACAACAGAGTCTGGCTCATAGGGCACGTTGTAGTTCTTTGCGATCTCAATCAGGTACCTCTCCACTAGGATTTTGGGAGGTGCCTCTACGCTCAACTTGTGCATCAGCTGGAAGGGAGGGAGGGAAGAGTGAGCCCTTCACTGAGCTGGGCAGGTCAAGAACACTTACCTAGCTAAGAGATATCCAAGCCAGAAAAAAGATAAGTTTCTACCTTGCCTGGTGAAGCACCACAGGCAGGACCACCTGCTGCAAACAACTCATCTTTATGAAGCACTGATATCGTTCCCTCCCATAAGAACAGCCTGCTGGATCAGCCTGTCTAGCCCAGCATCCTGTCCTCACAGTGGCCAAACAGATGCCCCAACAAGAAGCCCCTGAGTGGAGCAGCAGCAGTGCTCTTCTTCACCTGCGATTCCCAGCAACTGACTTCAGGAGCAGATCACTTCTGACAGCAGAGGAAGACGTAGCCATTGTGGTTAGTAGCTCCTGAGAGCCTTACCGCCATCTCACCCCCATGATGCCCTTCCCATTCCACTCACCCTGTCATTGACGGTCCCAATCTGGTTGCTTCGGCACAACTTGCCATACTCTTTGCTGTACTTGGCACAGAGCTGGTCAGCAACCTAGTATGGAAATGGCACACTCAAAACAGAGTCCAGGCACCACTGACTCCCCTCTATTTAAGACAGGGCACAGCAACTATCGCAGCACCCCTGGACAAAAGGTTCAGGAGTTTGGAGACTGGAGCCAACCTAAACTCCCAGATCAAACAAGAAAGTCACCAAGTTCTCTGAGCATCCTGTGAGGATAGATCAAAGTCTTTTCCCAACTGCTGCCCCCAGATGTCCAGGAAGGCTGAGCAGCCTGCCAAGACACAACTGGCACCACTCACCATTTTCAGCTCAGCCACCTCCGCTTGCAGTCGGGGGGCAGCCCAGATGAGGGTGGAGACAGCTTCTGCCAGGCCAGAGTCCAGCTCCCTGAAGGGACACAAAGTAAGGCAAGAGTGAACAAGTAGTTGAAAGACAAGGAGGACAAATAGGTCCCAGACCTAGCAGACCGAGGGGAGGGGACACGTGGCAGGCACCCAGCACCCTCTTCCCCATAGGCCAAGACCTTACTTCATAGATTGTATGAGGCCAAAGCGTGCCAGAAGCAAGTCACAGTAGAGCTCCAGGATCTCCATGGCCTCCACCAAGTAGTCCTCCCGGATGATGTGCTCCACACGGATGCGAGCCCGCTCATCTTTGCCAGCAGACAGGTAGTCAGCAATTTCCTTCCGTGCCTTCTGGGCTAGCTCAGCTGCAAGAAAAGGGTTCATCATGGGGCAGCAGGGGAGGCCCACAAGCCTGCCCTGGCCCTGCCTGGGGTGTTTGTGTATGCAAAGAGAGGGGCTCCACCAAGAAGGACTGTGGGTTGTCTCCAACTAAGTTACCGTATCTTTCGCTGAAGCCTGGAGAGCAAGAGGGGTCGGTGCGCACTGACCCCTCTCGCTCTCCAGGCTTCGCGCAGCTCTCCGCAAAGCACGGGAGCCCGGTGCCGGGCTCCCACAGCTTGCGAAGAGTTGCCTGTTCTGGGGGCTGGGGTCGGGGGAAGCTCGGGCTTCCCCCGCCCCAGCCCCGCACCTGGGGGGGAAATAATTTTCCCCCCCTTTATTTCTCCCCCAAAGAACTAGGTGCGCCTTATGGGACGGTGCGTCCTATAGGGTGAAAAATATGGTATACTCAGAATAGACATATTGAAATTAAGTAACCATGTCCATTCAATGAGTATAGTGGGGCTAGAACTGGACACAAGTCCACAAACCTAAGAACTCTTCACAGAATCCACCCCCCCATCCCAATGACCACAATTCTCAGCATCTTTGAAATACAGTACACACACACAAGCAATTCCACACTTACACTCTGACATGTCAAAATAAATTAAAACAATTCTTTTAAAAGATAGTTAAAAAGACTCTTCTTAAAAACCTAAAAACTCCCTTTAAAAAATCAAGTCTTCAAAAAAGTTATATGACCTAAGAAAGTCTTTAAAAGAATCCTTCCAAAAGAATTTAAAAATTATAATGTAGCACCCTAGAGACCAACTGAGTAGTATAAGCTTTCGTGTGCATGCACACTTCTTCAGATACACTGAAACAACATGTGCAGGCTACAAATTAAGCATCTCTTAATTTATAGCCTGCACATGGTGTTCTGGGACACCACGACTACCAGAAACCTCCTGAATCACTGCTCTGGTGATGAGGTCAAGGAATTAGGTAGGAAAGTCCACTCACTTTTCTTTTTCTCCAACAGTTTGAGGCGATTGATGACAAGACGTAGGTTGACTCGCAAGCGCTCGGCCTTGAACCCAGAGCCTAACATGGTGTAGAATTCCTGCCAAGAATACAAGAGAGAAAAAGCCTACTGTCATGTGTGTTAAAGGCAGACAGCTAGCAGTTTCCTGTGTAGATATATTCTACTTGTAATATTTATATATTGCTTTGCACATTCAGAGCCATTCCAGAGTTATTTAGAATAAAATAAAAAATACATTTAAAATTCAAAAAAGTGATACAAATATAAAACACCAAAAGTGCTCAAAAATTAATCTAAACACAGTATTCCCTGCTCTACACAAGCAGGACACCAGTATTCTCAAAAATCTCAATCATCAGCGCTGTCCAAATGCTGAGAATAACTTTTTTGCATGGTTCTAGATTCAGGTAGGTAGCTGTGTTGGTCTAACGCAGTCAAAATAAAATAAAAAAATTGTCCAGAAGCACCTTAGAGACCAGCTAAGTTTGTTCTGCATATAAGGTTTCATAGGTATCTGAAGAAGTGTGCATGTGCACAAAAGCTTATACCCAGAACAAACTTAGGTAGCCTCTAAGGTGCTACTGGACATTTTTTAAATTAATCAATTTATTTGTTGCTTGGTGCTGGAGCATTTCACAACTGGAACGGGGGGGGGGGGAATCTGTTCTCTTGTTGCTACCTGCTGAACATCTTTTGGAGAGGCAGACAGTGAATGGTCTCAGATCTCAGGATCTGGATTGGTTTGAATGTGGAAAGGTTGCGAGCTGTAATGCTTTATCTCCGCTGCAAATATATAATAAAGCAAACAAGCAAATATAAGTAATTTTAATGCGAATTTTTGTATACAGCAAGAATAAATGTTTGAATAGACTATAAATGCCAGCCATTTTTAAACAGAGCCCATACAGACTCAAGTGTGTGTAATAGTACAGTATGCCAAAACCTATTTAAGAAATGCTTTGTGTGTGTGTGTTTTTGTCTGTATGTATGTGTAGAGCACTTTCATCTGTGCAAGCAACAGATTTCTGGTTTCCCCCCCTTTTGTACATGATTTGATCAGCCAAGCCCAACCATATACAGCACAAGGGGCAGCTCACAACCTTGGATCTCTTTAACCAGTTTCAATCCCTGGAGGACAAACCTGCCCCGCTTTTCAGCACTGGAAGCGGTAGAGAGCTCAGCTCCCACCTATGTGGGAGCTGGTGGAGGATTTGCTCCAAGAGGGTGGGGGAGTTTGCAAGTAGTTGAACTACAGAGGCACGAAGGCAATTCTCAACTCTTCTTCCGGCAACGGCTTCGCTTTCGGCTAGACACAGGCAGCTGCCCGCTCCGGGTTCAGAGACCCCAAAGGCGAAACACCAGCGCCGCCCGACCCGTGGCCCAGACAGCCGGTTTCGATGTGCTACAGGCCCCAAGGAGGAGCCATTCCCGGCCAGCGGCAGGAGCAAGAGCCGGAAGGGAAGGCGAGCGGTCAGGCTGGGCAGAGGCCGAGCCCGCCAGCCGCGGACCAGGAAGCGCCTCTTCTTCGCCCGCGCCTCCCGCCACCGGCTGGCCGAAGGCAGCTTCAGGCGGCGGCCCCTCCGGGCCTCTCTCGCCTTTCCCGGGGCCCTTCCCTGCCTCGGCCCGTTCGTCGGGCGAAAGGCGACCGGGAAGGCGGGGGAGGCTTGTGAGGGCGGCGGGAACCAGGACCTCGAGTCGTCCAAGGAGGGCAACGGCCCCGCTCCCCGGAAAACGCAGAGCTGAGCGAAGGCGTTCAGCCGGGACGGCCTTACCCGGGGGCGGGGGGGGGGGAGTCTTTTTGTCTCCGTCTGTCCCGGCAAGCAGCGAAGGTGGCGTCGGCGGCGTCACGGGTCCAGCCTCAGCTGGGCAGGCGGAGGGATACGTCTCTTCTCTGCTTTTCAGGAGGAGGAGGTGCGCGACAGCGACAGTAGCAAAAGCAATAGTCGTAGTTCTTAGCAGCGTCCGGCCCTCTGTCTGCGACGCGGCTTCTCCAATATACAGTGCAGCGACGCACGGGGCGCTTTGTGTTGGTACGGAACTACTTTACCGGCGGAGGGATCTCTCGCCGGAGAAAGAGGGACCTCAATAAAAGTCGTACTTCCTAAAGCGAGCGTTACCTTCATTGAGGTCCCTCCATAGCCCTCAACCGCGGCTGGAGAGTTCCGACCTCGTCGGGTACGACGTCGGAGAAGGAGGAGGAAGAGGCGGCGGCCCCGCCCACTGCCCCCCTCCCTCCGAGCTGCTTCCCATCCCCGGGGGCGTCGCGCGGCAGACTGGAGCCCTCCCGCTGTAGGGGCGCTCGCGTGAATGGCCGGGCGCCTTGCAGGGCATGGCGGGGGCGTCAATCGGGTCCCCCTGCTCGTGGCTTGAAAAGAGGCGGGGACGGCGGCAGCCCCGCCACTAGCACCGCGGCGCCGCCGCTCCGACAAGAGGAGAAGCGGCCCCGTGGAAGGAGGCGACTCGGGGCAAGGGAGGCGGGTTGCAGCAGCAGCAGTTGCTCCTGCTCCTCCTCCTCGGTAGCTGGGCCCGTGGAGAGCGCCGAAGGACACAACTCTGGCCCTGCTGGCTGGTCTGGGTGCGTGAAGCCCCCGGAGGCGCCGGCCTGATGGCTGCGGGACCCCCTCCCGGCTGAGCGCCTGCGCCGGCCTCGGGATCGGCGCCCCTGCTGCCAGACAGGAGGCGCGCTCCGCTCGGAGGGGAGGGGAGGGCTCCAGCGCAGCGCGCCCCCGTCCGCCTGTCTGTCCGTCGGTCCCGCCGTGCACGAGCCGGGCGCTCCCGCCGTGCCGCCATCTTCCTCTGTCTGTCTGTCTGCCAGCCCGGGCGGCCCTTTGTCCTCCTGCAGCGCTGCTGGGCGAGTCCAGGCCGGGCGACGGAGTCAGGTAAGGGCCGAGGCGGCGGCAGCCTCCTTTCGAGCGCGGGGTGGGGGCTGATCTCTAAACGCCCCCCGCTCGCCTACCCTGGTCATCCCCCGCATGGTGACAGGGCTCTTCTTTCCGCAGGTGCGCCCCCCCCGGGGGGGGAACCATGTCCCGTCGGAAACAGACCACCCCCAATAAAGTCCACTGTGAGTAATAAGGGGAGGGGGGCTGTTGTCACTTCCACCTTCCCCCCCTTCCCCCGCTTAAGCGAGGCATCCTCATCCGCAAAATGATGGGGGGGACAGCCCTCCCCTCCACTATTTGCTGCATTCTTCTCCCATAGCCTGGTGGGGACTCCCTGCCCAGCATCGAGGATTTGTTGGCTGAGCTGAGACATGTCCACGTACCACCTCTTGGAGCCTAAGGGCTCCTTAGGTACTCTGGGGGCTCAGAACCCCTCTCCGCCATTCTAGTGGCATTCTGTCTCTCATTGGGCCACCTTACCCACTGATGTTTCTTCTGCAAATGAACAGCTTTTCAGCACTAGTTGGGAATGGCTGGCTAGTCTCCCTTGCACAATGGTGCCTGGAAGTCCCCTGTTCCTCATTGTGCAGCTTTAGGATCAGAATTGAAATAGCAAAGGCCCAGGAAAGAGTCTGGCAATTTCAGGCAAGCACTGCCCACTTTGCACAACTTAAGAGAAAATGTATCAAGGAGGAACTAAAGCAGATAACTAAACCTGGACTACAAAATCCACAGAAGAAGTCTCCCACCACAAATTTGGCTTGCAAAAGTAGATAAGTAGGATTGCTATTGCCTATACTAAAGCATCTTTTACACACATGTAACAGCTTTACCCCTGGAGGAGAACCTGTATGGCAGGACAAGCTCTTCCAAAATATGGGCCCCGGGGGTGGGAGAGCACATGCAAATTCTAGGGCGGAGCCAGGGCAGGCAAGAGCCCTCCCTGTGTGCTTAATGCTGCTGAAGACATTTGTATTTCCAGGTCATGTTGGAAAGGATGTGAAGGGACGGATTGGTCAGGCCACCGTTGCTTTGCAGGAAGGGTTTGGGGAAAGCTGTTTTGGGGAATGGAGCCCAGGCATTAGTCCCATTCTGGGCCATCTTCAGGTAGGGGAGACCATCACTGGGCATCTGAGGAGGGGGCAAGGAATGACTGGGCTTGGGAAGGGCAATGGTCTAATGCGGCTTCTTCCTCCCCCATTGTACTTCCAGGGGAGCAAGTCTTTGCTGGGTTAGAAGAGCACACACGTCAGGCCATGATGCGAAGAGACTTCCCTGGGCTGCTTGGAGCCCAGTCACCACTCATGCAGCAGCTGCCACCTCCACCACAAGAAAAGGACTCCAGCAGCAGCAGTAGCAGCAGCAGCAGCAACAGTGAGTTTCCCCATCTTGTACACGAGGGCAGCTCTGGGACACCTGGGAGAGACCAAACACCTGCATGCTGCTTTGGAATCCTGTCAGCTGGTTTGTGGCAGAGGCCTAAAGCTGTTCTGTATTCCAGGTGATAGCGAGGGGGATGAGACAACACAAGATGAGGTCTCCTCCCATGCTTCTGAGGAGGACGGAGCATCAGCGACAGTGAAAAAGGAACTGGAACTTACTGAGCAGCTGGGCTGCAGCAAGCAGGTCGCTCGAGGCCATGAGGCAAGTGCATCACATTGGCACACATACTAAAGCAAAAGTGCAACACTGCTGTGGTTACTCGGTGGAAGGAGAATAGCAATAGCAGACTCTTGGATGGCCCTAGCATGGAGAAAGAGGACTGTATAGCCCACTCTGGGATTCCTGGGCCTGGTCCATTGATGTGTCCAAGTGATCACTACAGCAAGCTCAAGTGATTGGGTCTGGACTTTTTGGCATTAGAGTTCCCTAATAGTAATGGGGGAAAGGGGAGTGATAGAGCTGTTGTCATCTCATTCTGGGCTTCCCAGAAGAGGCATTTGGTTGGCTGCTGTGTGTTAGAAATACAATACACAACTAGGTAGACCCTCAATCTGATTGCGCAGGGCTAATCTTACATTGTAGAGAATCCGTCAACATGGTCTTAAAAGGTCTGGTGCAGCATTAGTTGGGGGGGAGGGGTATGTGTATGCGTGTGGCAGAATACCAGGCATGGGTCTTGTCCTCTGCTCTTTCCTTAGCCTGCCTTTCCTTGCTTGCAGATGGGTTTAAATGCCAGCCCAGATACCCTGATGGGACTCTCCCGTTGTCCCCTCTGCCAGCTAGAGTGTGGAAGCAGGGAGCAGCTTGTCACTCACGTCTATCAGGTACTTAGAGGGGGCTTTGATGAGACCATCACGCAAGGCTAAACCATCCCTGCCCTGGCTCCCCCTTTCCTTCCAGGCTGAAATTAGTAATCCTGGACTGGGAAAGGGTGGGGATGGGGGCAGGGGCTGTTGGCATTGGATGCAATTTGAATCATCCCCCCTGGTGGGTTTGCACCACATCCCAGGGAAGGCCTTGCGGGTCTCTCTCCTTCTTTCCCTAACAGAAGAGGGAGCTCTTCCGTGGCTTGGCCTTGGCTGCCAGCCCTCATAGGGACAGCTGAGAGGGGGACAGGGCGGCGGAGCCCTTGCCTCACAGCCCGGCCTCGTTTGCAGCATACGGCAGCTGTGGTCAGTGCCAAGAGCTACCTGTGTCCCGTCTGTGGCCGAGCACTCAGCTCCCCGGGCTCCTTGGGCAGGCACCTCCTCATCCACTCCGAGGACCAACTGTCCAACTGTGCGGTGTGTGGGGCTCGCTTCACCAGCCATGCTACTTTCAACAGGTGAGAAGTGGGCATCTCTGACGGTGGGACTGGGACCACGTGGCCCAGGCCGCATTTTGGAAGTCCTGGAGGGGCCCTGTTCAATGGAAGCAATGGAGGTTATACCTGGCAATTTCTGGAGGCAGCTGGAATAGGTGACCCCAGCCAGAAGCATTCTGCAGGCCAGCATTCATGTGGGTGGGGTGGCTTGTAAGCATGGCCAGAGGGAGGGGGAGGGTTACAGCTAAGGCAGTAGCTTGCAAACCTACACAATGGTTTCTTAAGATCTGTGCCGACCACCCGTCATTTCTACTCTTTGACTTTCACAGTGAGAAGGTGTCAGAGGTGCTGTGTGGAGATGCCCTGCCCATTCCCCTCCCTGAGGCTTCTTCTGGTGCTGAGGAAAAAGCAGGTGGTGGTGCTGCTGCTGCTGTCAGCCCCACAGTGTATCCTGCTGGCATCCTCCTGGTGTGCAACAGCTGCGTGGCCTACCGCAAGCTTCTGGAAGCTCAAGCTCCAGGGGTTCGCAAGTGGGCCTTGCGAAGGCAGAACGAGCCCCTGGAGGTGCGGCTGCAGCGCCTGGAGCGAGAGCGCACAGCTAAGAAGAGCCGTCGAGACAACGAGACGCCGGAGGAGCGGGAGGTGAGGCGCATGAGGGATCGAGAGGCCAAGCGGCTGCAGCGTATGCAGGAGACGGACGAGCAGCGTGCGCGCCGTCTGCAGCGGGACCGTGAAGCGATGCGCCTCAAGCGGGCCAACGAGACCCCTGAGAAGCGGCAGGCTCGGCTCATCCGGGAGCGTGAAGCCAAGAGGCTAAAGCGGCGGCTGGAGAAAATGGACATGATGCTGCGGGCACAGTTTGGCCAGGACCCCTCAGCCATGGCTGCATTGGCAGCCGAGATGAACTTCTTCCCACTGCCAGTGGGTGGGCTAGAGCTTGAGGGGCAGCTGCTTGGTAAAATGGCCTTTGAGGAGCCGAGTCCCAGTGCCCTGCACTGAGGAGGGTAAAAAGGAGGACCTGCTCTTGTCTGCTGAGGCCCCACTTGCTCCGCCAGTGAAGCATGGAACTGGAGTGTGACAACGGTCTGAGAGGGGCAGGGAGGGAGGAAGGGGCGGGCGCACTGGCTGTGATCAGAAATAAATTAATTGTACATGTCCTCAGTCTGTGCCTCTTGGGCTTGGCCAATTCACTGCAGCAGCTTGAGAGGCAGCTGCTGCTTCTGCCTTGCCCAGCTTGCTTCCTTGCTGGGCAAGATCCAGCTGGAACTTTGCAGTTCTGTAGCCTGCCCCTTACTACATCACGCTGGAGCTCTTAAGTGGGGACAAGCAAAGAAGGTGGAGTCCTGAAGAGGGAGGTGTATAATACGGCTTGGAGCCTCACAAGTTACCCACAGGGGTGTATTAGGCCTAATCATAGTGGCTGCTAGACTTAGGTACAGCAGCACCAAATGGGAGGTTTGTGGAAGAATTTGACATTCTGGGGGGATATGTGTTGGGGAGGGAGAAAGGTCCTAGATTTGAGTGCTGTTGTTCTTCTTGCCTTTGTGCGTAGAGAGATGGTGGTGGAAGGAGCACCAGTGAAAGGCAGACTTCTAAACAAAGGCTAGAGGAAGACCCTGCTGAGGGGTATATTTCTTTTCTTGGTCAGCAGCCTGTGTCGTCTCTTGCCCAACTTCCAAACTAGGTAAAAGGGAGAGACTTGGCTGCACAAGCGAGGTGAAGTTATCTCTGTCTTGTTAGCCAGGTCTGTTCTGTTCTATTAATCTTAAATCATAAAACCTATGTGCAGCCTGTTAAATTTTTTACACAACAGAACAGAGGTAATTGTGCCAGTGTGAACATTGCTAATTGGGGCTTTAGTGACCATCGTATGAATGTAAGGAAGTTTCCTTTATGAGCTTTGGTATTTCTGCCAAAATTTTCTCCAGGAGACAAGCAAGACACAGACACATCAAAGGAAAAGCTATTGGCTTATAATTATATAGATATATATATAGATATAGATATATGTATATATACTGTTTACATAAGTCAACAAGTTAAATGCAGTATTCATAAGAGCATTAACAATAAAAATACAATCTGTGTGTACAGAGACTTTAAATGGTAAAACAGGAAAAAGGATCTCACCCAAAATACAAATATACAGTACAAATTGATTTATTTAAAACAGGTACAAAAAAAGCACAACAAAATAGATTATCCTCCTTAGATTGGTAATGCTTCATTAAAGATCAGGTAGGAGAAAAGGGGCTGGGCACTCGGCTAGTCCTAAGGCTTTAGAGATACGATGCAGTGGGTTTTGGAGCGAAGATGACCGGTGTTGGTTGCAGGGTTGCTACACACTCGCCCCTTGCCAGCTGCATACAGGAAGGTGACCCACCCCAACTAAGGTGCTATGCAAGGGATTGAAGGGTGGCAGGCTGACTCCGTTTGCTTTCTTCCTCAGTGCATCTTGAGATATAGCAAAGGAACTTTCTCTGCAACAAGCCACTGGGTCAGGCCATCGCTCAGTGTTTCTGGGCAGAGGTGGGACTTAATAGAAGTGGATGTTTGCTCTTGCAGGCAAGGGCTACAGAAACAGCTGGCAAGAAGGGACGGGAAACATTTTAGCTGGAAAGGGTATCTGGTTGGTGCCCTTCTGAAAAGCAGGACCCCAGTTCATCACCCCCTAGTTTGGCAACCCACACTGAAACGTGTCTCTTTTAGCAGCCCCCATCCTACCCCATGGAATGGCCAAATGGACACAGCTGTGCAGCTGCCAGTCCCACAATATTGCATATTAGGGAGCCCTTCCCAAATATTTACTAGGGCCTGGAAAGGGGTCGTGTTGTAGTGTCACAAGAGAGAAATAGCTTATTGCTCTAGGAAGCTGGTTCTCCCAACCCTCCAGCGGCCCCAGATGGAGTAGTGCCCAAAGACACTTCCATATTTTGCAGCTCTATTCCTAACTTGGTCCTGGGCCCTAAGGGCTGTGCAGCAAGCTATCCTGAAACAGCACTGGACCAGGGTGGCAGTAGTGTTGGGCGGTCCAGATGAACTGAGGGGAACTGACCCTCAATAGCCACGGAGGGGCAGAGTTGGTGCCAATGAAAGAGGTGGCCAATCAGGCTCTTCTGCTGTGATGCTGTGCAAGTGATCCAGCTCCCATGAAGCCCTGGGAGTAGAAGGGCACTCTGCCCTAATGGCATGAAGCAGGCATCTCCTCCCTGGCGGCAGGGGAGCTGAAGGACAAAGGAGAAACCAAGGCCAGCATTTACATGGAAATGAGCGTTGGTCTAATAAGCACACAATCCAGGGGAGCCCAAGAGCAAGTAAGGAAGGCAGAGGGTGGTTTGCGGGGAAACCTGGCTCGGAATAGTGCAAAGTGCCGGGCCTTCCAGAGGAGAACAGCAAAGTCTTCCACCTTTCATATAGAGAGGGCTTGGAGTGGATGAGGTGGCTGGTCAGACAGGAAAGCAGTTCCCGTTGTGAGCCAGGAATGCCTGTTGGCAATGGCCTAAAAGCAACAACTGTAGACAAAACATCCAAGGGAAACAAGCCAAGACTGCCCATTTGGAGCAGTGGGAGGAGCTTCCTGGCTGCTATTTTGGAGTGGGACTTGGATGGCACTGATGCAGAGTCACGGCTATGATTCAGAGCCCTAGAGCTCGCCCCTGCCGAGTTGTGGGCACCAGTGCAGGAGAGGGTACTCAGCCAGTGTCTTGAACCCAAGCAGTTCTACAGCTTTCTCGGCTCAAAAACTGTTAACCACTTGCACGTTTTATCTTCTTTCATTCTGTTTGAGTCACCAGTGCACGCAGAAGAGCAATTTTCATCTTTATCAGAAGAACCTGAATACATTTTTCTAATATCCAAAGAAATCTTACACATGTAGTGGGGGCCATTCAAGCTGGTTACAGTGGCCAGAATGTCCCCTCTCCAAACTCTCAATAGGAAATGCTTTAATCACCCCAAGGAAAAGCAGGAGTGTCTGTATGTGCACTAGCATGCTCTTATATACAAACTGCATTGCACTTTTCAAAGGAGCTGGCTGTAACTTGAGGCATCCACCACTGTGACAAGCCTTAGTCAGCCCAGGCCATTCAGACCTGGCTTACCTGTGAACATCTAAGGCATCTGCAACAGAAGTGGATGCAGCCTTTCTAGAAGATGGAGGTGGGGACTTAAGAGCAGGATGGAGATAGCTGAAGAAGCCAGAGCTAGAACATCCTCTCACACGTACACCTACACCATTCCCACCTATGGGATTCGAGTTCTACCTGGCTGCAGAGCTGTGAGGCAACACATTGCCAGGTTTGCAATTTAACAGACTATTAACCATTTCCTTTCAATCTAACACATGTGAGGAAATTGCATACAAATACTACCTCCCTGAGGAGAAATCCAGGCTCCCTTGACTCGGTGCCTGGAGAGGGGCTGCTGGGAGGCCCAGACAAAAATCCTTAACTTGGGACCCGAGCAGAAGAAACCTGGCAAACTCCCTCACTGCTCCCTTGCCCTGGTAAAAGCACCCTCCTGCTATGTGTGAGCAAGTGTCCAATAAAGTGCTTGAGTGAGGTGGTGGGGGATGTTGAGCCCTTGCTCCTCTCCTCACAGAAGCAGCACAGTCACTGCTTCCTTCAGAGTCTCCCCTTGGCTGACCCCAATCTACCCTACCCAGGCTCAGACCTCCCCTACAGGGGGTGGAGAGAAGGAGCCTCTGTCAGTGGAATGATTCTAGGCACACAACTGGGGGAAGGGCCAAGCATCTGAGCAGTGGCCAAACTGGAAGGAACCCAGTTAAGCGTGGCACACAAGTTCGCCCACCACTCGGGCTTCACTTCCCTGCATTTGAACGGCCCTCGATGGACAACTTGACCTCCTGGGGAATGAATGAAGGGCGGAGGAGTGGTGGCCGGGGCTCCTCCCCAGACCTTTGGAAGCTGGGGCCTGCCCAACCATGCAGAGAAACAGGATCATGGTGGGTGGATTCCTGGGGGGAGCCCACTGCCACCCCACCCTTCTCCAATGGGTTTTTCTGCAGCTCCTGGAGACTCTCCCCACCCCGCCCAGGTCTCTCTCGGGTAGCACTCTGGGGGCTTGCCTGGGGCACAAGCCTCCCATTCAGACTCTGTAAACTGATGGAGATGCAAACATCTCCCACCTGCAGCCTGTGGCAGGAGAGTGAGAAGAGCCGATTCGTCCTCTCTGGACTGCATGAGGACCAGCCCTGTCCATACACAAAGAAAGGGTGCTCAGGGGGCACATCGATGCTCACTTTGCTCTGCTGCTCCCCCACCACAAAATGCAGTGTGACGAAACCCTGCCAGGGACTCTCTTGGATGTCCACCACAGTGCTGGAGTCAATCTTGAGGCCACCACTCACCTCTGCACTGCGCACAAAGTCCTGGGTCTGCAGGTCCTCCACCCTCTTTAGCTCTCCTGTGGCCAGCTGGATGATGGCTCCTTTCATGAAGTGGGAGGGTAAGTGGCTCTGGGAATGGGCACATTCCGTGTCAGGTAGTCCCTCATGGGCTGTTCCCTCAGGACTTGCACCTCCCAGGCCATCCTGAGCCCCAGGATGTAGGGACCCTGAGACTGGCCGACCATTGGCCATTGTAATGCCTTTCAGTATTTGCCGATGGCGGAGCTGCTCCTCAGGGGACTTTGGCGACAGTCTCCGAAAGTGGCTTTTCTCAGCAGTAGCAGCCATCACAAGTTCCACTGGGTTCCTCATTGACTCTGCCTTCTGCTCAGGGGGATTACGATGGGAAAGGTTTAGAGGGCTCAAGCCATCCTTCTGCTGAGCAGAACAAACAGGGTAGTCCTGGGAAGCAAGCACTCCAACCACCCTCTGCACCTCCAGGTCTGTATCTGGGGTGCTCCGCTGAGATGGCACAGAGATCTCTGTTCTCAAAATCTGACTGCTTGTCAAGAAGGTACCTTCAGTGCTGCACTCTACCGTTGTCCTTGGCCACTGCCCTTCAGCCTCACTTTCCTTCGCCCCTACGGCAGACCTTTGCACCCCATTTGCTGTGACTTTAGGATCTAGCTGATTCTCCTGCAGAGACTGCTCAGTGTTTGGGCCAGCAACAGAAGCTTCAAATGATGAATAGCCTGCTGGCAGACGGGACATCTGATAATAGACTGGAATTCGGCCCTGTGTAACATCCAGTGGCTGACCTCCAACGTGGGGCTGCAGAGAGCCTGAAGGCAAAACTGAGGCACTGGTCTTGCCAAAGCTGTGGGCTGCCTGTGGAGAAGGAGCAGAGTCTTCAGCCAGGAGAGGTGCATAGGGCACAAAGTGTGGGATATGAGAGGCAGCAAGGCTGGCTGAAGAGGACAGAAGGTGGCTGGGCAGGAAGCCAGGAGGCACAGCGGCGGCATAGGGTACAGAGTAGTGTGATCCCACAAACTGCAAGGGAGCAGGAGGAAGTTGAGTGTAATGGATAGGCGAGTAGGGGATACCAGGGTGCGGGATCAGCTGCGAGGTCATACTGAAGGCTGGAGGCAGCGGGCTGACATTCACCACGGGTGAGAAGGTGGCCGGGGGCATCGCCACTTTGTACAATAAGCCGTACTGGTCCACGGTAAGACTGGTCACTGTGTCGGAGCTGCCACCAGCCTCCGTGTAACGTGAAGGTGCCTGGCTCTGCCTGCCTGTTGCTGAGCCCCGGGACCATTCCACAGAGGTCTCGCTGCCGCCACCGCCCACCAGACCCGACTCAGCCGCCCGCCCCGGCTCTTCGTTGTTGGCAGCCACCGGCAGGTCGCGCTTCTTGGGGGGGAGGAATTCCTGGCCCCGTTCCTGAGCCGCTCTCATGGCGCTCGCTTCGGGAAGCTGCAAGGTGGGCCGCTGCTGTCGCCTCCTCCTCCTCAAGGGGGTCTCCGGGCGGGATCACCTGCAAAGACACAGAGAAGAGCACAGGGGTCAGCCGGGTGGGGGGGGGGGCAGGCGGGCGGCTTCCGCCCGGCGGGGGGGAAGGGAGCCCCGGACACTCCTGTCGCTTACCCGCCGCCACCGCCGCCGCCTCCACGGCTGAGTGCCATCCCTCTGCCCGCCGACTCCGCAGCCACCCCGGGCCTGACCCCGCCCTCTTTCTTCTCCGCCGCCGCCGCTGCCGCCGCCTTGCACGGCGCGCCGGAACTGCCGAGACTCATGACGTTAGGACGGCGCGCGCACAGCGCACAGCGATGACGTGATCGCCGCCTGAGGTTGCCATAACGACAGCCGAGGAAGCGGCGGCGGCGGCATCGCTATAGCGACAAACGCACCTGCCCTTCCCCTCTGCACGTGACGTCGCGCCCCGGCATCCCCGCGAGCTCTACTCCGTCGAGCCATAACTGGTCTACCTGTAGGGTTGTTGTAAGGACTGCTGAGGTCTGGCTTGAGAAATAATAAGCGATGCTTGTGCACTTGAAGCGGTCTCTCCACTGTGTGGTGTGCGTCTTTATTAAGATGATGAAGCCGCCAGCCTCGTGCCTTTGCGGCAGGAAAACCGAAGCGCCCCCACGGGGTTTGCTGGTATCAAACTGGGATTGGAAAGGAACGAGTAAGCTGGCGCTGCTTCTCGGCTGGCTATTCCAGGCCTTAAACCAGGAAGATGCGTAAATTATGGCCACAGTCAAATTCACGCTAAGCAAATCAAGGAAGGGGAAGCAGAGAGGAGAGACCTTTAATAGGAGCCTCACGCTATCCTGGCAAGGAACCGGTCTCTGTGTGGGTAGGCAGCCAGTAAGTGTTTCCAAAACCGCAAAGAGCCAGGCCGCTTCAGTCACAGACTCTGCACGGCACGAGTTCCTTTTACAAGGGCAACAATTCTCGGAGCACTTTCCAACCTTCAAGCATAAAAGTGGCCTTGGCCTTTTACTGGTCAGGACAGGAACAGCTTGCTGGTGCTATGTAGATGGGATGGGATAGAGCTGTCACTCGATGTTGAGTTGATTAATTATTTTTCCTTTGTGTCTGTGAGAAAGAGAGGAATGCTCTCAGTGGGGCTTCTGTCGC